>NC_057794.1:14673033-14691051 GCF_018294505.1 Triticum aestivum
GTCCCCCTCCCCTCGCGGCCCCGCCTGCGACAACCTCCCTCCCGAGCGCGAAAGCTAGGGTTCCTAGCCGCCGCCACCACTGCCGGCGCCCCCGTGCCCCCACGGCCCCCACCGCCGCAGCTCCTCCATCGCCGACGCCTCCGCGACCTCGCCGTGGCCGCCGGCCTCCCCACGACCAACCGAGGCATCCCTTCGACGCCGCCGTCGCCGCCGACCCCGACACCAACCCCGACCCCGACCCCTCCGGCAACCGGCCGCGCCCGCCCAGGTACCTCTCCTCCTTCCTCCTTCCTCCCTCTCCACCCTTCCTCCTCCTTGTCGCCTCCAAAATTGGCCATGACCCAGTGCACTTTAATTTGTTAAACACCTGCAGTAGTATACTTGACTGAATTTAAACACTTGCAGTAGTACTTTGACGAGTCTACTTGATCAACTGAATTTAAACACTTACAGTCTTTCTACTGCTGCTTGATCAACTGGAGTACTCTGGTACTTGATCAGTAGCTGTTTTGGTGTAGCAAGTGCAGCAGCTGTAGTACTCCATTTGGTACTCCATCTGGAGACTTTAACTGGATCAGATTAGGTACTCCATTTGCTATAGTACTCTAGTTAACTGAAACTAGTGACATCACTTGAAGCAACTTAAGTCTGAATAATCAAATTCATCATACACTATTACTTGAATAAAAGATTATGTGCTTGCAGTGGAGCGCATGCGTTTTGGAGTAGCATCAGTAGCTACTGTTACTTTTCCACATGAAGTACAGTACTGGACTAGCAAGTGTACCATTATTATTGGAGCAAAAAATTCAGTTAAGTTGTGCAGTAGTGTGCTCCTGCTTGCTCTTCTATGAATCTTTTAAGTTAAATGAAACCTTTTTACTCCAGTAGAATTAGATGAATTTTGTCAGTACTGTGTATTTAAATGAATCTTTTGCTGTGTATTTAAATGAAAGGGGAGTATAAATACTGTTTGGTTAAAACCAAGATTCAGTATCTTGAACTACTCCAGTTGTTTAAATTTGACTTGGTGTAGTAATCCAATACTCCAAACTGCTGATGGACAGATGGCCATTAGTTGGTGTAGTACTGCTTGGAGTAGCTTGCTGTAGAGATTTGTGTATTCTGCAGTTGAGTGCCAAAATAAACCTTGCTAGGTGAATCTTGTTTGCATTAGGAGTAATCGCTGGAAATTTACTGAATTTTGTTGCCAGTAGATGCACTATTGGAGTATTGGATTAGTGCCTCTGTTTTTAATTAACAGTAATCCATGATCAACAACAGTTTCTTTCACTAATTTTCAGTTAACAACAATCCATGATTTTTTTCAGCTAAAACTATTGATGATTTTTTGTTGGGTGACCTATTAGATCTGGAATGGAAGCTCACGTAAGTTGAGCTGATTTTTGTCTATATGAAAGCAGAGGACCATATGGTCTGTGGCCTTTTCATCCATATGAAAGTAGAGGCACATTGTGGTGCTAGTTTGCTGGCTTTTGTCTCCGACCGTCGTGTCGTGTTGATTTTGCAGGTACCCCAAGAGGCCCTTGAGTTTGCCGGAATGTCGATTAACTTCCGTTCCGGCAAATTCGGGTACTCCATATGTCCTATTTTCAGCAAAGGTCATGCTGAAATTTTCCGTGAATTTTAGCATGACTTTGCTAAAAATAGGACATATGGGGTACTTGTGACTAATGCATGGGCCGGGGTATCTTAGTACTTAGTTAAGTAGGATCAACTGCCCCGCCATTCTTGCTGCATTAAACCATAGGTGGCAATAGAGCCAAGTGATTAGTGCCAAGTGATTAGGCCCAACCTAGGGTGCCTCGGCATCGATAAACCCGAAATGATAAAAACTTAACTTGGCTGCCCCGGATGCCTCGGTGTCGATGAGAACCTAAATGATGTACGCTTAGGCTTTTAGGGTGCCTCGGCGTCGAAACCCTAAATGATGAAAGCTTAGGCTTTTAGGGTGCCTCGGTGTCGACAAACCCTAAATGATGAGACCATGATCTTGTTCCTTGACAATAACCAACTTTTTGACTAAACTTTTTTCCTATTTAGAGTGAAACATGGCCCACAACGATGAGGCCGGTGGTTCGGGCGGCAAGCAATTTTGGGAGTTGTCCCAGGATATGTCTTCATAATCATCGGACGACGAAAGTCTCCCGGCGGAGTGCGACTGGTGCCACGACAATCGAGGTCTGTGCGCCATGCCTCACCTGGACGATGATCGGCGCTTCAGCATTAAGCTCGAGGAGACCTTCGAAGTCGAAACGGTACACAACGACGACAAGTGTTATTTTCATAATTAAGCATTACTTCAACTATTTCAACGTGTAATTTTCATCTTTTACAATTCGAGTATAGCTTATCCCATGCCATGCAAGACGCTATGTCTTGGAGAGGATGGATTTTGAAGACCATGAAATTTCTGAAACAAAGAAAATTCACCTAAGGACTCATCACGATGTGGACTTTGAAGTAAATCTATATAATTCTGAGAGCGTAACCCAATTTGGTTGCAAAAATTGGGAAGCATTTTGCAAGATGTATGGTTTTGATGAGGGTATGCTTATCACCATGGATCTTGGTAATCCTGACATCAACCAAGACAATATGGACATTTGGGTCCTTGTTGATACGCCTCCAGTTATACCGCTATGTGAGTTTCTCAAACATAGTTATTAGCTAATTTATATTGTTTATTTCAAAATAGTTGACAGCTTATTTCCATTGACAGCTTATTTTTATTGTTCAAAGAATGTGCGGGAGATGGTAGACAAAACCCACTACACCGATGGCTCCGAATTAACAACTTACAAGGAGAAAAATCATCTGGTCGGATTTTGTACTGACATTGAAAATTACATTATCCACAAACAAATTCCTCAACATTATGGTAAATACGTGCCACTAGTGCATGTGTTCAACTACGGTAACTACCATGGAGATACCCTGGTAAGATTTTTACTATTACGACATCCGTGCATCTTTTGCATACTTCTAAAACTAGTACATCATTGCTAACTATGAAGTTATTACTATGTTTTTCAACAGATAATCCCAGAGAATTGTGTGCCTCATATGATGTATCTGAAAGGTAGTGTTAATGTTTTGAACATACAGCTAGGTCATCCTACGAATCTCAACTGTCCATACGAGATTTCTAAAAGAAGTGGAGACATGAAAATCAAAGGATGGAAAAAATGTATGGACAGTCGTAAGGAGCTTCTTGGAAGCAAAAGGAAGCGAAGCGCAAGAATTGGAGACAGGATGTTCTCCATTCTCCATAATGGAGAGTCAGGGTCTATATTGTTTTATGCTATTTTAGCTTAAATAGGGTATTTAGGTCCTGCCTAATACTGATGATCATGTGCTGATGAACAATTAAGTAGGGTTGGTTCGAAGACTATCAAGATGATGATCATATGACTTGTTATGAATAACGAGTAGAAGTTGTATGATGATGATTAGTAGGACTTGTTAGGATTAGTATTACTTCCGACAAACTCGATACTCGCGGTCTTGAGACTTGTAATGTTTTATCTTTGTTCGGTCCTTTCAATTCGGAGACTAATATGATGAATTGTATTCGGAGACTAATATGATGAATTGTATTCAGAGACTAATCTTCTATTGTATTCGATGAATCTGTTGTTGATGTGTGCTCTCTATATTTTGTCCAATTATACATTTTGTAACCTGTGCAAAAAACAGAAAATTAAAAAATAAAAAAACCTAATATTCATACTAATGGCGCATCACATCACAGTGCGCCATTAGTATGCCAAAGGATACTAATGGCGCATCTTGTTGTTGTGCGCCATTAGTATGCCAAAGCACCTGGGTATACATGGCCCCCTGGGAGGCATACTAATGGCGCACTATTGCAAAATATACTAATGGCGTGGTACTAATGGCGCACCACTAATGCGCCATTAATGGCCAAATTATGTGCGCCATTAGTAGGCCTTTTTCTAGTAGTGTATCTTCTGCCGTGGTCGGGCTTTGAGTCTTACTCAACTTCACACATTGTAATACAGGCAAGAACTCTTTCTTTGACTGCTCCATTTTGAACTATTTCAAAATCTTGTCAAGGTATGTACTCATTGAAAAACTTATCAAGCGTCTTGATCTATCTCTATAGATCTTGAAGCTCAATATGTAAGCAGCTTCACTGAAGTCTTTCCTTGAAAAACTCCTTTCAAACACTCCTTTATGCTTTACAGAATAATTCTACATTATTTCCAATCAAAAATATGTCATTCACATATACTTATCAGAAATGCTGTAGTGCTCCCACTCACTTTCTTGTAAATACAGGCTTCACCGCAAGTCTGTATAAAATTATATGCTTTGATCAACTCATCAAAGCGTATATTCCAACTCCGAGATGCTTGCACCAGTCCATAGATGGATCGCTGGAGCTTGCATATTTTGTTAGCACCTTTCGGATTGACAAAACCTTCTGGTCGCATCATATATAACTCTTCTTTAATAAATCCATTAAGGAATGCAGTTTTGTTTATCCACTTGCCAGATTTCATAAAATGCGGCAATAACTAACATGATTCGGACAGACTCAAGCATAGATACGAGTGAGAAGCTCTCGTCGTAGTCAACACCTTGAACTTGTCAAAAACCTTTTGCGACAATTCTAGCTTTGTAGATAGTAACACTACTATCAGCGTCCGTCTTCCTCTTGAAGATCCATTTATTCTCAATTGCTTGCCGATCATCGGGCAAGTCAACCAAAGTCCAAACTTTGTTCTCATACATGGATCATATCTCAGATTTCATGGCCTCAAACCATTTCGCGAAATCTGGGCTCATCATCGTTTCCTCATAGTTCGTAGGTTCGTCATGGTCAAGTAACATGACCTCCAGAACAGGATTACCGTACCACTCTCGTGCGGATCTCACTCTGGTTTACCTACGAGATTCGGTAGTAACTTGATCTGAAGTTTCATGATCAATATCATTAGCGTCCTCACTAATTGGTGTAGGTGTCACAGAAATAGAATTTCTGTGATGAACTACTTTCCAATAAGGGAGCAGGTACAGTTACCTCATTAAGTTCTACTTTCCTCCCACTCACATCTTTCGAGAGAAACTCCTTCTCCAGAAAGTTTCCGAATTTAGCAAAAAAAAGTCTTGCCTTCGGATCTATGATAGAAGGTGTATCCAATAGTTTCCTTTGGATATCCTATGAAGACACATTTCTCTGATTTGGGTTCGAGCTTATCAGGTTGAAGCTTTTTCACATAAGCATCGCAGCCCCAAACTTTCAGAAACGACAACTTTGGTTTCTTGCCAAACCACAGTTCAAATTGTGTCGTCTCAACGGACTTAGATGTTGCCCTTTTTAACGTGAATGCAGCTGTCTTTAATGCATAACCCCAAAACGATAGTGGTAGATCGGTAAGAGACATCATAGATTGCACTATATCCAATAAAGTACAGTTATGACGTTCGGACACACCATTATGCTGAGGTGTTCCATGTGGCATGAGTTTGTGAAACTATTCCACATTGCTTTAATTGAAGACCAAACTCGTAACTCAAATATTTGTCTCCGCGATCAGATCGTAGAAACTTTATTTTCTTGTCACGATGATTTTCCACTTCACTCTGAATTTCTTTGAAATTTTCAAATGTTTCAGGCTTATGTTTCATCAAGTAGATATACTCATATCTGCTCAAATTATCTGTGAAGATCAGAAAATAATGATACCTGTTGCGAGCCTTAATATTCATCGGACCACATACATCGGTATGTATGATTTCCAACAAATCTGTTGCTTGCTTCATTGTTCTAGAGAACGGCGTTTTAGTCATCTTGCCCATAAGGCATGGTTCGCAAGCATCAAGTGATTCATAATCAAGTGATTCCAAAATCCCATCAACATGGAGTTTTCTTCATGTGCTTTACACCAATATGACCTAAACGGCAGTGCTACAAATAACTTGCACTATCATTATTAACTTTGCATCTTTTGGTTTCAATATTATGATCATGTGTATCACTACGATCGAGATCCAACGAACTATTTTCATTGGGTGTGTAACCATATAAGGTTTTATTCATGTAAACAGAACAACAATTTATTCTCTTACTTAAATGAATAACCGTATTACAATAAACATGATCAAATCATATTCATGCTCAACGCAAACACCAAATAACACTTATTCAGGTTCAACACTAATCCCGAAATTATAGGGAGTGTGCGATGATGGTCATATCAATCTTGGAACCACTTCCAACACACATCGTCACTTCACCCTTAACTAGACTTTGTTTATTTTGCAACTCCCGTTTCGAGTTACTAATCCTAGCAACTGAAACAGTATTAAATGCCGAGGGGTTGCTATAAACACTAGTAAAGTACACATCAATAACATGTATATCAAATATACTTATGTTCACTTTGCCACCCTTCTTATCCGCCAATCACTTGGGGTAGTTCCGCTTCCAGTGACCAGTCCCTTTGCAGTAGAAGCACTTAGTCTCAGGCTTAGGACCAGACTTGGGCTTCTTCACTTGAGCAGCAACTTGCTTGCTGTTCTTCTTGAAGTTCCCCTTCTTCCCTCTGCCCTTTTCTTGAAACTAGTGGTCTTGTTAATCATCAACACTTGATGTTTTTCTTGATTTCTACCTTCGTTGATTTCAGCATCACGAAGAGCTTGGGAGTTGTTTCCGTTATCCCTTGCATATTATAGTTCATCACGAAGTTCTACTAACTTGATGATGGTGACTAGAGAATTCTGTCAATCACTATCTTATCTGGAAGATTAACTCCCACTTGATTTAAGTGATTGTAGTACCCAGACAATCTGAGCACATGCTCACTAGTTGAGTGATTCTCCTCCATCTTTTAGCTATAGAACTTGTTGGAGACTTCATATCTCTCAACTCGGGTATTTGCTTGAAATGTTAACTTCAACTCCTGGAACATCTCATATGGTCCATGACGTTCAAAACGTCTTTGAAGTCCCGATTCTAAGCCGTTAAGCATGGTGCACTATAACTATCAAGTAGTCATCATATTGAGCTAGCCAAACGTTCATAACGTCTGCATCTGCTCCTGCAATAGGTCTGTCACCTAGCGGTGCATCAAGGACATAATTCTTCTGTGCAGCAATGAGGATAAACCTCAGATCACGGATCCAATCCGCATCATTGCTACTAACATCTTTCAACACAATTTTTCTCTAGGAACATATCAAAATAAACATATGAAAGCAACAACGCGAGCTATTGATCTACAACATAGATATGCTAATACTACCAGGACTAAGTTCATGATAAATTAAAGTTCAATTAATCATATTACTTAAGAACTCCCACTTAGATAGACATCCCTCTAATCCTCTAAGTGATCACGTGATCCAAATCAACTAAACCATAACCGATCATCACGTGAGATGGGGTAGTTTTCAATGGTGAAAATCGTTATGTTGATCATATCTACTATATGATCCATGCTCGACCTTTCGGTCTCCGTGTTCCGAGGCCATATCCGCATATGCTAGCCTCGTCAAGTTTAACCTGAGTATTCTGCGTGTGCAAAACTGGCTTGCACCCGTTGTAGATGGACGTAGAGCTTATCACACCCGATCATCACGTGGTGTCTGGGCACGACGAACTTTGGCAACGGTGCATACTCCGGGAGAACACTTCTTGATAATTTAGTGAGAGATCATCTTATAATGCTACCGTCAATCAAAGCAAGATAAGATGCATAAAAGATAAACATCACATGCAATCAATATAAGTGATATGATATGGCCATCATCATCTTGTGCTTGTGATCTCCATCTCCGAAGCACCGTCATGATCACCATCGTCACCGGCGCGACACCTTGATCTCCATCGTAGCATCGTTGTCGTCTCGCCAATCTTATGCTTCTACGACTATCGCTACCGCTTAGTGATAAAGTAAAGCATTACAGGGCGATTGCATTGCATACAATAAAGCGACAACCATATGGCTCCTGCCAGTTGCCGATAACTCGGTTACAAAACATGATCATCTCATACAATAAAATTTAGCATCATGTCTTGACCATATCACATCACAGCATGCCCTGCAAAAACAAGTTAGACGTCCTCTACTTTGTTGTTGCAAGTTTTACGTGGCTGCTACGGGCTTAAGCAAGAACCAATCTTACCTACGCATCAAAACCACAACGATAGTTTGTCAAGTTGATGTTGTTTTAACCTTCGCAAGGACCGGGCGTAGCCACACTCGGTTCAACTAAAGTTGGAGAAACTGTCACCCGCAAGCCACCTCTGTGCAAAGCACGTCGGGAGAACCGGTCTCGCGTAAGCGTACGCGTAATGTCGGTCTGGGCCGCTTCGTCCAACAATACCGCCGAACCAAAGTATGACATGCTGGTAAGCAGTATGACTTATATCACCCACAACTCACTTGTGTTCTACTCGTGCATATAACATCAACACATAAAACCTAGGCTCGGATGCCACTGTTGGGGAACGTAGTAATTTCAAAAAAATTCCTACGCACACGCAAGATCATGGTGATGCATAGCAACGAGAGGGGAGAGTGTGATCTACATACCCTTGTAGATCGACTGCGGAAGCGTTTAGCACAACGCGGTTGATGTAGTTGTACGTCTTCACGATCCGACCGATCCAAGCACCGTTACTCCGGCACCTCCGAGTTCTTGGCACACGTTCAGCTCGATGACGTTCCCCGGGCTCCGATCCAGCAAAGCTTCGGGGAGGAGTTCCGTCAGCACGACGGCGTGGCGACGATAATGATGTTCTACCGACGCAGGGCTTCGCCTAAGCACCGCAACGATATGACCGAGGTGGAATATGGTGGATGGGGGCACCGCACACGGCTAAAGAACGATCACGAAGATCAACTTGTGCGTCCATGGGGTGCCCCCTGCCCCCATATATAAAGGAGTGGAGGAGGGGAGGGCCGGCCCTCTCTATGGCGCGCCCTAGGGGAGTCCTACTCCCACCGGGAGTAGGATTCCCCCTTTCCTAGTCCAACTAGGAGTCCTTCCATGTAGTAGGAGTAGGAGACAAGGAAGGGGAAGGGAGAAGGGAAGGAAGGAGGGGGCGCAGCCCCTCCCCCTAGTCCAATTCGGACTAGGCCTTGGGGGGGCACGCGGCCTGCCCTAGGCAGCCCCTCTCTCTTTCCCGTATGGCCCAATAAGGCCCAATACTTCTCCCGGCGAATTCCCGTAACTCTCCGGTACTCCGAAAAATACCCGAACCACCCGGAACCTTTCCGATGTCCGAATATAGTCGTCCAATATATCGATCTTTATGTCTCGACCATTTCGAGACTCCTCGTCATGTCCCCGATCTCATTTGGGACTCCGAACTCCTTCGGTACATCAAAACTCATAAACTCATAATATAACTGTCATTGAAACCTTAAGCGTGCGGACCCTACGGTTCGAGAACAATGTAGACATGACGGAGACACGTCTCCGGTCAATAACCAATAGCGGGACCTGGATGCCCATATTGGCTCCTACATATTCTACGAAGATCTTTATCGGTCAGACCGCATAACTACATACGTTGTTCCCTTTGTCATCGGTATGTTACTTGCCCGAGATTCGATCGTCGGTATCCAATACCTAGTTCAATCTCGTTACCGGCAAGTCTCTTTACTCGTTCCGTAATACATCATCTCGCAACTAACTCATTAGTTGCAATGCTTGCAAGGCTTATGTGATGTGCATTACCGAGAGGGCCCAGAGATACCTCTCCGACATTCGGAGTGACAAATCCTAATCTCGAAATACGCCAACCCAACATGTACCTTTGAGACACCTGTAGAGCTCCTTTATAATCACCCAGTTACGTTGTGACGTTTGGTAGCACACAAAGTGTTCCTCCGGCAAACGGGAGTTGCATAATCTCATAGTCATAGGAACATGTATAAGTCATGAAGAAAGCAATAGCAACATACTAAGCGATCGGGTGCTAAACTAATGGAATGGGTCATGTCAATCAGATCATTCAACTAATGATGTGATCCCGTTAATCAAATAACAACTCTTTGTCCATGGTTAGGAAACATAACCATCTTTGATTAACGAGCTCGTCAAGTAGAGGCATACTAGTGACACTCTGTTTGTCTATGTATTCACACATGTATTATGTTTCCGGTTAATACAATTCTAGCATGAATAATAAACATTTATCATGATATAAGGAAATAAATAATAACTTTATTATTGCCTCTAGGGCATATTTCCTTCACCAACTTCGGTTGGCATTCCCAAATACTTTGCAGACAAAGCTTCATTAGGAACCTGCAGCAAACCTTTTATCTCTGTTATGATATGGTCTGGACAACCCTTACTAAAGAATATGGATGACTTCTCATAATTGATGTGTTGCCCGGATGCCTGACAATAAGTATGCAACAACTGGTTCACCTCATTTGCCCCATCTATATTAGCCTTGAAAAACAGCAGGTTGTCATCTGCGAATAATAAGTGGTTTACTGGCGGAGCCGTAGGGGCTACCCGTATTCCACTCAGGTTGGATGACTCGTCCATAGATTTTAAAAGGCACGAAAGGCCCTCTGCTGCTAACAAGAATAAATATGGGGAAATCAGATATCCCTGTCGTATACCACGAGAAGGTTGAAACTCTTATAATTTCTTACCATTGAACATGACTGAAAACTTTACTGTTCTAACCAGGTTCATGACAATGTGAACCCAATTTTCTGTAAAGCCCAGTTTCAGCATTATCGCTTCCAGATAATCCCACTCGACTCTGTCATAGGCTTTCATCATATCCAACTTCAGCGCACAGTGTCTATTTCTTTTTGCTTTGTTCCTCTTCATAAAATGTAAACACTCATAAGCAGTTATTATATTATCTGTAATTAGCCTTCCTGGAACAAAAGCAGACTGTTCCTCTGAGATGATATCCGGGAGAATAACTTTCAACCTGTTGGCTATGACCTTGGATGCAATTTTGTGCAAGACATTACACAAGGAAATAGGTCTAAACTGTGCCAACGATGTGGGATTTTTTACCTTAGGGATCAAGACGAGCATCGTGTTGTTAATGCACTCAGCCGACTCGGTTCCGTTGATAATACGTAACACTGCAGTAGTTACTTCAGGGCCAGACACGTCCCAATGACACTGAAAGAAGTGTGCTGAAAATCCATCAGGGCCTGGAGCTTTTGTTGGAAACATTTGAAATAATGCTGGCTTAATTTCCTCTTGGGTGTACAGTGCATTCAGAGTCTCATTCATAGCGGGAGTCACTCTTGCTGGGACAGTTTGCATGACATGATTAGTCCCATGGACACCCTCTGATGCATACAAGTTACTATAAAACTCAGTCGCCAATTTCTCCATCTCATCTGTCTCCTCAGTCATTCTTCCGTCAGACAATTTTAAAGATTTAATTTGATTTTTCCGTCGTCGTCTGCTAGCACGAAGATGGAAAAAATAAGTATTCTTGTCCCATGCACAAGCCAATCAACGCGTGCTCTCTAACGCCACAATATCTCCTCCCCGTGGAACAGTTCGACGAGTTGATCAGCTACCTTCGTCTCCTGTCGCGATGGGCCAGATCTTCCTGGGATCTCCCGCAAAAGCTGCAGTTCATTTTTTAATCTCGTTATTTCCCGCCTGACACTGCCAAAATGTGTCCTGTCCCAGGTGAAGAGATCAGTTGACATCGACTGGAGTTTATTGCGCACTGACTCCACCGAATTTGCATTAGTTTTATCCCATCCCTCATTTACTACAGATGCCAAGGTTGGGTCTCGTTCCCAGCACAACTCATATTTAAAAGCTCGTGGGGGCCGTCTGCATGCATGCACGTCCTCCATCCGAAGTAGTAGTGGTACGTGATGGCTTGACGCTGCCGTTTTGTGCTCCACAGTCGCTCCTGGGTAAGCTAGGATCCACTCCGGGTTAGCCACACATCTGTCCAGCCTAACCCTCGTATATGTCCCTCCAGCGACTCTTCTTTCGAACGTCCAGTCAGTGTAGCCTATATCAGAGAGGCCACATGTGTCAAGTGCGTCACGGAAGCCATCCATTTGTGCCTGGCTCCGATAGCCCACTCCATCATGCTCATACCCATGTAACACTTCATTAAAATCACCAATTACCATCCATGGACCACTACCTGTTACAACAATTGCCCGCAACATGTCCCAAGTCTTGTGCCGCTGGTTCACTTGGGCTTCTCCATACACAAAAGAAATGCGGGTCTCTATCTGTGTCAACTCTTTCACCATTACATCTATATGATATTCCGAATAACCAAGAACTTCAAGCTTTATTTCCTCATTCCAAAAAATTCCAAGTCCACCACTACGACCAGAGCTACTCACAGCGAAACTTTTATTAAAACCTAGAGATCCTACCAAATTCTCCACAAGCGATCCTTCTATTTGTGTTTCAAGGATACAAACTATAGAGAGGGCAAATTGCCTCATGAGATCACGAAGCTCACGAACTGCCGCGGGTTTGCCGGCCCCGCGACAGTTCCAGCATAGAAGACTCATTGCGCTAGGCGCGACCCCCCTGGGAGGCCCGCCATACGCGCATCATTGTTTTGTGGTAGGTTGCTGCTCTTTGGATAGTTCTTGTCCGCCGGCTGCTGACTTGGTTTGACCCGCTTCAGGTCCTGCTTCGGTGGTGGACTAGTGGGCACAGTTGGAGGTGGGAGAGCCAGTGTTCCTGTACCCTTTGACGCCAGAGGTGGGGCAACCTGCAGTAGTTTTTCATTCTGAGCCGCCGATCTCTTGCGAGATTTTTCTGCATCTTCCATATCTGCATCCCCGCTATTCTCCTCAGCCAGATCATATTCCTCAAAACTCCGCTGATCATGGAATGCACCACGTCCCGGTCCTCTTCCCGAACGGCCTCTGCCTCTACCACCCCGTGTTGCCCTTCCTTCACCCGGACCACGCCCCGGGCCTTGGAACCAGCCCACTCTCAGATCCTTAAAAACAAGTGCCTGTGGAGGATGCACACCATCTCCACACTCCTTGAATAAATGTCCCAAGTGACCACAAATGGCACACCAATCAGGAAGCCTTTCATATTTGACGACAAAGATTTCTCTTTTCTTCCTCTTGACCAGGGAGACAGCGTTCCTAAGAGGCTTTGTAACATCAATTCTGATGCGCACACGATAGAAATTGCCTTCAAAATCTTGGGACTTGGGTTCAGCAAAAATATACTCTCCAAGTGTTGATGAAAGGGATTTGATGAGGGGAAAGTAACCCTCTGGCAGATCATGAATCTGTGCCCATATCTCAATGGTATTCAACACAATCGAGGAAGGTCTGGTGAAGCCATCATACGGTGCTATAACCACCGCTTTCCCTTTGAAGTTCCAAGGCCCTTCTTCCATCACCCGCTCCCAATCACCAAGGCACGAGAATTGCAGTGTGTATAGGTTCTCCTCCAGGGGATGGATCTTCACCACCTACGCCAAGTCCCAAGCAATCCTCATGCTCCTATAGAGCCACTACTGGCTATAGGTTTTCTCTGTATACACCCTTGCTATTGCCATCCATCTTGTTGCTTCCTCTGGTAATTCTTCATCATCCACCACTACATCCTGGAGGTCCTCCTCCTTCAAACCAAGCTTTGCCATCATCGCCTCTAGCTCGGTCGGAGCCGACCCCGAGCCTGAAGCTTTACTTTCCATTGAGATCTCTTGCCCGAGAAGATGTTTCCGCGGGCGGTAGGTTCCCAAGCCAACCCCGTCCCGGACAGCCCGGGCCCCGCCGACCGCCGGCGAGAAGGGATTGCAGGGTAGGGAAGGTCTCTACGGTTGCGGCAATTGCTAAGGGACACCCCAGGGGCTGCCTAGGCTGACACGTTACTTAATAGTCTTGGACCTTGGCCCAGCCCAAAGCAGCATCTATAAGAATCAACAAAGAGGAAAAGTAGGGTTTGCTCGATTGGCTCGGCGGCGCCCTAGGGTTTGCTCGATTGGCTCGGCGGCTGCGGCGGGCGAATTGGCGATGGCATCTGTAGAGGAGTTGGAGGATGAGGAGGAGGAGGAGGTGGAGGGCTTAGAGCCTTTATTGTATGACCGGGCAAAGTGGGTGGCCTGGGCGGTGGAGGAGAAGGAGTGGTCCTGGCGGGAGGAAGAGGAGAAGACTCGGAAGCGGGAGGAGAGCCGGCGGAGAAGCGAGGCACACGACAAGGTCATGGACTCCATCATCGAGCACGATCCCAAGGTGGGGCGCGACGTCTACACCCGGTTTTTCCTCAGGGACTTCTCCGTCTTCAACATCGACGAGGAGTGTAAGTGGCCTCTCATTTTCTGAAGCTGTAGTAATTTTTTCTGATTGACAGTAACTGAATTACGTTACAGTAGGACGTCTCTCACCTGTATAATCCTCTGTTAGGAGAATCCTCTGACATGCCATGTTCGTTGTTGATGCATAGCAGTAAACAGCAAATCTCAGTCCGTTTACTAGATTGGATTCAGTTTCAGTTAACAACAGGAACTCACTGATTTGGCTAAAACTGAAATTAACTTTCCACAGATGGTGAGATGATTGTTTTCTCTTCAAGTTAACAGCGAATCTCTGTTCATGTACTTGGATTTGATTCATACGTATATCACTTAACAACAGAAATCACTGATTTTGCTAAAATTGAAATTAACTTGGTTCGAATGGTGAGATGATAGCTTTCTCTTGTAGTTAACTCGCAAGTCAAATAAGAATATTAGATGGTTTAACTCAGTGGGATACAAACAGGAAAAACACAAACTGGGCCTGTTTATTGTGATGAAATAATCTGACAGATATATTTTGTTTATTCATTGCAGCGTCTGTCCCTCCAATGCGATACACCGATAGTATCTACCAAGATGAATTTGGGCTAGAAGACTCTGCAAACATCCTCTCCGTCAGCATAGTCTCCTCAGATTTAGGCTTCCCAGTCAATGTCTATGGCCGTGTCATTGCCAGAGACAGCATTGACTACAAGTGCATTTATCTCTTTCACCGCAATAGAGATGATTGCCAGCATCTCAACAAGGTACATCCTTGCTTCTAAGTTTGTTCCAATCGGGTTTCATTTTATTCCATGGTGCATTTAATATCAACTGTTAATTGGCATCTAAATGGAGTCATCTTAGTGCTGGTGGTTGTCGATCCAGACAGTCATCTGCATATAAATGGAGTAGCTTTTATGGCATGCTTCCAATCTTCATTTTGAGCAGTGTTTGGATGAGCATACTCTAACCTCTCGTGCAATTCTTTTCATAGGATGGAATGCTGATTTTAACTGGCCCATATCGAGGTCTAGTGCTGGTTGATTTCATCTATCTAGAGATAGATCTTAAAATAAGGGAAGAAGGAGTTCCAGACAGGCCATTTAGCAAGGGTCTAATAAGCATTGATGGCCGAGTACTGTCTAGAGAGAAAGATGTCATGGTTAGAAGTGAAACCCTTGAGAGCTGGCTCAGCACTACGGAAGTGAGATTCACAACTGTCCTGGATGCAGTCGAGTGCACCTTTGAAATCAAGCTCATTGAGGGGCTTTTTAAAGGAAATATAACAGTTGGCATCGTGGATAAAGCTCGCAAGCTGGACAATGAACAAACGATTGTGATTCATGATAGCACAGCAGATGGCGTGGTTACAAGTGATGAAAGTGGAGTTATCAAACTCCGGCGAAGTGTCATTACTATCTGTCTGGAAAGAAATGTAATGTTTTGCATAAATAATGAGGCTGCTGGTGTTTGTCCTGAACGAACCTTTGATTTCACTCCACGCCGCACTGGTGTAGATGAAGAGAAAATTACGTGTGGTGCTGGGGAGTTCAGATTCAGGATTGTCTGGTCCTTGATGGACTTTAGGCTGTAATCCTGTGACTTGGTAAACTTAGTTCTGATGTAATGAAGTGATGCAATGATGTAGTGAACTATGTTAATCGTGATGTAATAATGTGGTGCACTAAGTTATATTATTGTTATTAAGTAACTTGATGGATTATAAGTAATGAGTAGCGAACTAAGTTATTATATATTATGCTGGCTTGTTATACCAAATTTGTTGGCTTAATTTTTTGGCATAATTAAAGAAGATTAGTGCACTTGGTGTTTTGTTAGACATGTATTAGGCGGAAATACGAACATTTGTCACTGTTAAGGGACATTTCTACCATATTTATCTGTGGTTTGTATTGATTGCTCATGGTCACGTCTGTGTTATCTAAATGTCCTGAAAATTTAATTATTTGGAAGATGGCTTTGCATTGTGTTTGGTTGCTGTTATTCGGAACTAACTTCTGAAGCACAACCTGGGTTCAACGAGGAAGGCAGGAGACACCTTCATGTTATCAGTCCTGGACCACATGTTTTTTGGGAAGGAGTGTATTTCATGAGAAAGTGGCTTCATTTTTTGATCCATGTTGCCTGTTCAAGCCAATACAAAATCTGCTGGTACATAAGAAATTTGAGGATCTTTACAAAAGAAACGATCTTCAAGACACCATGCCACCAGAGGTACTTTTTTTACCCATGTTCTCTTTTATAAACTGTGTTCGGTTCTGGGCTTCTGGCAATGCTTCCACATATGCATATGTGGATATGCTAATTGACGACATCTGTGTTGATTTTCTGCTAAATCAAGTATATTACCTAGGGCATACATTTATTTTCCCAGTAAATCAAGTATATTACCTAGTGCCTTTCCTGTCATACGCGAATGTGAACAATTCATGATTTTTACAGTATATGATTTTGCTCTTAAGTTATGTATGAGTGTAATCTCTTGTTCTAAATAGTGTGTGAAGTTGGTGGTGACGACAAATGCACTGGAAAATGTTGGAATTGCTAACTTGGATACATGGATTTAGCACGATGAGAGGATAAAGGTCAGTATGTTGTAATATATGCCATTTCAATCTGAACTTCTGAATGATTGCCATCTCTACCTCAAAAAACCGTTGGTTGTAACACTCTTGATGGTTTGGCTCTACTAGCTGTTTTGAACGCATTGACGAGCACCAAGAGGCATGATTCTCCTGACCATAGTTTAAGAAACAATCAACATTTGATCGATTTTCTGTGAATCATTATTTAAACAGCACAAAACAAAAGGTTCATGCTGTCTTTTGTTCTTGCACACCTTGAGGGCAGTTATGAAACCAGTGGACTGGTAACAATTGAAGATGGCAACTTCAAATAAAGTGGATTGGGATCACGTATCTTCAGGGCCAGTAAATAAATTTGGAGTTATAGAACATCAGAATTATAATACGTTGAGCATGAACTGAAAACCTGAAATAGTATAGAACAGAACATCACAGCAAACCTGAGATTGACATTGGTTAATGCTTTCTTCACGGCACTGCAACTTATTTCCTCCCTGATTTTGCTCCAATCAAATGGAAAACCAAGAGAATGGACAAGAAATTTTCTTTGGAACGTGGATGAGGAGGCTAAGGGGAGGAAATGTCCCGTGAATTGGCGCTCTGTTTGCTCCCCCAAGAATGCCGGTGGTTTGGGCATCAAGGACACTGCTTGTGTTAGTAGAGCATTGTACCTGCTTGTTTTAGTTTGGGCATCAAGATACCTTGGTCTGGCAGCCCTACCCCCTGTGATAATTATTGATAAAAGGCATAAAGCTATATGTTCTCTGTTTGCACTGTTGCACACACATTGAGCTTGGTGATGCAGCTAAAGTGGGTTTTTGGATGCCTCTTTCGGGTTGCCAGAAGAATATTACTGTCAAAGAAACTTTGGAACTAAATGGTTGGATGTGTGACAAAGTGTGGTCTGTTAAGTTGTCCATGGGCCTGTATGATATTCGATGGCTACTAACGGCGGATGGTCGCTTCGGCTGCCTTGCATATGGATTTCACTTTGCTGCAAACTCCCCTCAACCACTGTTGGATAGTGTTTGGAAACTGGAAAGTGAAGGCTGTGAGGAATCACCCATGGTCGACTTCTACTTGATTTGGCCCGTCCTCTAGGGTTCCTCCCTCACTCCCCCCGCCGCCGCC
>NC_057794.1:14691443-14693763 GCF_018294505.1 Triticum aestivum
AGCGCGCGCGGCTACCTGCCCGGGGCATGGGCGGCGGCGGTGCTCCTCGGCTCGGCGGCAGTGGCCGGCGGCGCGTGAGGTGGTGGCGTGGCCCCTTGGCGGCGAGAAGGCGTGGTGGCGCTGGTTGGCCGGCGGCACGCCCCCAGCCCAGATCTGGCCCTGCGGGTCCCATCTGGGTCCTAGCGGGCCGGCTCCGCGGCGTGGCTTCATCGTCGTCTGTGTGGTCTGGAGGAGGAGCAGCTCGAATGGGGGCGGTGATGCCGGCGGCGTGCCTGCTAGAGCGTGGTGGCAGGAGCTTTACGGGCGTGGAGGTCCCGGCCGGGCCTGTGGGCCCACGGGCCTGGTATGCTCCTGCTACTGTGTCCGGTCGGCTACCATCGTTGACATTTTAACCCTAAAAAACTCAGGATTTTATTTATTCATTTTATTTTGGGAAATATATAATTGAAAATTAGTTTACATATACATATATAATGTGAAATAAAGACATATTTCATATATTTGAATCGCTGGTTTGAACCATCCCAAACAAGGTGTACCACGATTAGCTACCGAGGCAATATAGAGGAACAAAGGCTACATGATAGACTAGCAAGGCATGCGATCGAATTGGCATCGTCGATGTTGAACTAACACCGGTGGTCAGGGTGGCACCTAGAGGAGGGGATGTTGGCGACGCAAGGGAAGGAGGGGCAGCGCCATCTGAATGGTGGATGGATGGATGGGTGCAACAACCTCCGTGAGGGGAGAACTGAGAGTCGGGTGGTCTTGCGAAGAAGGCAACGTGTGTAGGGTTGATAGCTCGGCAGTGAAGTTGTAATCTGTCCTACTACGTGGCACAACAGGTTGGGGTCCGTCCGCAGGGACAGTGAGAGGAAGTGAAGAAGAGCTAATGTCGATAGGCCAAAACAATTTATGGGATCATGAAACTTTATTCAGGGTTATTAAGTGGTAGTTACACGATCATGTGGCATTCTCAGCCCGACATGACAGTTGAAACCTAATGACAGAGAGGGTTTTGCTAATCTATCAGCTTCAAAGTTGTGGCTTCTACCTTCATGACTGTATTGCACACCTCAAAATCATTCGTACGCTGGGAAATCTCTAGAACAATAGCACCGTAGCGACCTCCTGCCCCTATCTTGAATGTCTTTTATTGCTTACAAACAGTCTGACACAATTATTACCTTGCGCAACATCCAATCATCAGCCAAGGCCAAAGCTTCTCGACACGCTAGGGCTTCCAGAACGGTAGGATAGGTGATGTTCTTGAATGTGATCGAGGACGAGCCTAGGAACTTGCTCTGATCGGTGTGGCACATGACTCCCACTACTCAACGGCCACCATCGCTATACACCGCACTGTCAACATTAAAGCTTGCAAAACCCTCTAGAGGCGCTTTTCCAAATAGCATGTGATTCATTCAGAGCTCTAGGCCATTCGGATGGTGATTTGTTCTGTTGGGTGCTCTGGATGTCATAGATGAAGTTTTTGACTAAAAAGTGTGCTCAAAGAGACAACTGGAACTCTCCTTCATGAATTTATTTGCGCCAAGCGTGCCAAATTGCCCATAATGTGACTACCATATCAATAAAATCATAATGTGCCTATGTCTCCATCATCATAAAGAGCCAATGTCTGGTGTGTGGCTCTCTCGTCTCAATCATGGGTTCTACTACTTGGTAAACATTGAATGTCTAGTGTGTCACTACCATATGAAAGATTTCTTTTTTCAGTATCACATTGACTCAGTCATTTCGAAACCAGGAAAAGAGCAATGCCGACTCTCATGTTTTTATGGGAAGCTAATATGAGCCTAAGGTACAAGACCTGGACACCATAAAACATCTGCGAAGTGAGAGCACAATACCTTGGGGTGTGCATTGGTGACTTTAATGAAGTTATTTGACAAGAGAAGCTGTGGGGCACTAACAGGACATAGGGTTTTACACTTCATAGCAGCCTGGACCTAGGTAAAATCATCATGTTACGTAGGTGGGATTCGTTCCCCTCTTTGCCCCTCACCGAACCAATAAGAGGAGCATCCAAAGCTCCCTGGTGCTGTGCAGCAAGCCACGACACATGTGTTGTTTTAATGAAGTTGTCACGCTATTTTAGTCTTCAACCATGAAAGTTTTGCATGTTCATTTTGATACATGTCTGGAGATTTTTTTCTTAATGTATGGCATTTTGTGTTCATTTTGCCTGGCGGATCCTGTAGTCACTATCCTCATTGATAGTTTCAGATCCCAGGTGATTTTTGTGGCTATGCATTGTCCTACTTTTGTCATAATGTACGGATTAATTTGAGAGAAATTT
>NC_057794.1:14694096-14715171 GCF_018294505.1 Triticum aestivum
GTTTCAAACTTCATGGCAAAATTGCCATGCCATCATGCAGGAGAGGCACAACAATTTTTTTATGGAAACAATTCACATGTAGGAACTCCCTGGTTAGTACTAGGGCACATGTCAATTATATAGCTAGATAAATGTAAAGCATATGGCAAAATATGAACCGTATCTACCTATATGTCAAGGTTCACCAATCCATAAGAATGACAATTTGTTATTTTAATGTGTCCCATGGCATTTCTAATAATGTGTTCCATGGCAATTTCTTCTTTGTTAGTAACACTAATACTACTGTGTCCGGTCGGCTACCGTCGTTGACGGTGGAGGTCGTGCCCTCCCGCGTGCCGACGGTGCTGCGGCCCCTAGCCCCGACTCCTATTCTCCATTGTGCAGGCCTCACTTTGTGGTGCCGTGGTGAGACGGCGTGGAGGCTTCATGACCGCGGTGGCGCAAGATGGTGGGTGGTCGGTTTGGTGGCAGGCTCTAGAGCATCCGAGGTGAAGGTTGGGATCGGGGGAAACTCCTGTCGGCCTGTCCGACACCGACGCGGCGATGCCAGTGGGTGCTCCCGGACCTTCCTGGAGGGCGTCGGGGGTGACCCTTCCTCTCGCCTCGTTGCGTATCGGGGGAAACCCTTGGCAGCAACGTCGTCATCGTCGCGGTCCTTCTTGGAGGTGTTGATTGGTACCGGTGCTTCAGAGCCTTGGAGCTTGGTGGGAGATCTTCGGTGGGCGCAGTGGTCGTGAAGCTTCTTCGTTTCCGTTAATCCGCCATTGTCGGCATTTTTTCTCTTTCGTTTCTTTTGGGTGTGATTGTGCTGCTTCTGCCCAACACCTATCGTTGGCTGTATCGATTGGTTGCTTTGTAATACAAAGCGGGGGAAAACCCTTTTTCTTAAAAGTGAAGGCTGAGCCCAAAATTAAATTTTACTTGCGGCTTCTATTGAAGAATGGCACCTCTTCTGTCCTATGTGATCAGGTTCCTGAATCTGCTACTCAACTGACGTTTAACTGCTCCTTCGCTCGCCACCTCTTCTGTCCCTCTGACAATAAGGTGGCTACCGTCGGATTTCGTGCTGTCACAATCAAAGTTTGGTGGCACAAATCTTCCTCCCTGAGCAAGTTTGCTGTCTTGAAGAAGCAAGACACTGCTGCTGATTACATATCGTAGAATCACTACCCCAAACAGACTTTTTCGTGACGGCCAGACACGTTCGTGACGGGCGCGAAACCTCCTTCAGGAATGTGTACGTGTTCCTGACGTGGATGGTCAACCGAGGGGAAAGATCGTTACGTTCCTGACGCTCTCAGCAATAACCTTCAGGAATGAGAATAACCTTCAGGAACGCAGTTGCACGTTCGCGTCGGGACACTATCCACGTCGCGAATCACTTTGCACACCTTCAGGAACGTATATGTGACCGTCAGGAAGATACCTATGCGGGACCCGGAGATATTTTCGCTTTTGAGGCGCGTGATATTTTCGTTTGGAGAGTGAAAAGCGCGCTGAAATTTCGTTCCCAGGGTGTATTTCGTGCGACTTGCGCTCTCAACAGGAGGGCTTGGTCAAAACACAGGAGGGCTTGGTCAAAATACCTAGAACTCGATCCACTTTTCCCCATCGAGATACTCCTCCCACTCCCCCGTCCAGCGCCGCCACCTCCCCCGTCCAGCGCCGCCACTTCCCCCGTACCGGCCGTCCAGTTCCGATCGGCCGCCCCCCCTAGCCGTCGAGCGCCGCCCACATCGCCGTCGAGCGCCATCCCCCTCGTCGTCGAGCGCCACCCCAACTCGCCGGCGACGTCCAGATCCGCCTCCCTGGCCGGCGATTTCCAGATCCGCCTCCCTCCCCGTGCAGAGGTGACTCCCTGCCCGTCCAGGCCCTCTTTCTCATCTTCCCTACCCAATCTGGCTGTTGTATCAAATAGTTTAGATGTGCTGCACAGCTACAAAAAAATCTATTTCATTCTTAATTCTGAATATGTAACTTTTGTGCATTTTATGTCCATGCAAAGAACTTCTGTATGTTGAAAAAAAATGCTATTTACGATTGAAAATTAGTTTCAAATCTGTGTACAGTGGTACATTTTTCCTTTTTAGTTAACAATTTCATTTTGTACTTAAACGATGTTGATTGAGTAATCTTGTAGTACTTGTGATAAATTCGCTATGTTTCTGCAGTGGCTCATTATCATTTATTCAGACCAAAAGCGTGTTGGTAAGTTGCATTCAGTTTCATTTGACCTCCCAGTATGGGTAGTTTGTTGAAAAAACATGTTCCCTTATGTAGGGAAAGATGTATGGCCCTGCAGAATGAGTTAGAAATTATGCTTCTATATAATGTGGTGGATTATGGATCACTAATGTAATTTGTGTTCTCAGATATTTCTTTTTGGAGGTCAAGTATGGATTATGGATTATGGATTACTAATGTAATTTGTGGTGGATTAGGGAAAGATATATTGCTATCCCTAACCACCTGAGAACAGAATAGAAGATGTCTTTCATGTATATTTTGACTAACCACCTGAGAATGATTATTTGTTCTCGTACATGTTTTCTTTCCTTGTAGATAATTGATAGAACATTTATTCATTTAGCATTTAGAGCCTTTTTGCAGCACAATTTAAACTTTTACCTCCTCTCCAATGACGACGCTGCTCTTCCCCAACGACAGCTTGCTGCTGAACTCTGTCAACACCTGCTGCTAATCGTCTCTTGCATCTACATGTTCCTGTTCTTCTCCATCTTCAAAGCCACGTCTTAGACTGCTGCAACACCAAGCTCCAGAAGCCAAATTTATGTTCTGTACTCCATTATCTCACCTCTTCCCTCGCTGATTTCTTGAACCCCTTGCTTGTTCAGTTAGTGTGATGTCTGTTCCTTTATGCTTCCAATTGAGATGATCTAGTTCTAGTTTTATCACCTTAGTATTTCAATTATTTGCTCCTTTGCAAGACTGAAGATCCGATGCTCTGTTAGATTTAAATTTCTTGTTCAACTTAAGAGAAAATGTTAGTGTCCTGTTGATTGTGTTCCAGCATGAACTCGTTCCGAACCTCACCTACTGCCGTTTTATTCTATATCGAGTTTTGTCCAAGTTTTGAGTGTTGGTTGTTTGTTAGAAGAGCATCTTCTCTTATGTAGGAAAAGAAGAATGGCCTATGGCAGCAACAAAGATGAACACTTGCAAGTTCATGAAGTTGGAAGTTTGCAAATGTGGTTGAGAGTGGAGATTGTGGCCCCATCAATAATATAATGTTCAAAAGTGTCTTGTAAGTTCCTGCACCTTTGCTCTTTATTCAAAACTACGACAAATGTTAATCTAAAATGTAACATTTTTGTTTTTCAATAAATTGTTTGTTCCATGATCAGTACAGTTGTATTATAATGATGGCATCCTTTGCATTTCTCTTGAACTTGTGTACACAAACATAGAAGTAGAACAGCAAAAGGTTGTCAGTGCATTAGCTTCACCCTGCTGCTCCAATAACACTTATACTACACGATGTATATACCTCTAAACTTGCATTTATGAGTATGTCCCCAGTTATTCTAATTTTCTTCACAAATACAGCTTCTGAGTAGAAATCGTTGTAGATACTTGGGGCCACCATTCTCCTCACCAGACCCTTGGGTGGGCGAAGGCCCTCAAGCACCTCCACTTGAACTTCTGGTGAGTAAGTCTGTAAGGAACCACCCCAGGACAGTTCTAGTCATATTAGTCTTTTCTTATCAGCTAGCTTTGCATCGCCCGCCTCCTTGTTTTTAACATTTTCAAGATGATGAATTTTTGGATTGCCTTGCAGCTTGTTTAGGCTCTCCAACTGTTTTAGCTCATGCCAATGTTCCGTCCTTACTTGAAATACATCAAGTTCTTTTAGTGATGCTAAACTGCTGATGTTCAGAACTTGCATCGCAAAGCTATAAATATGCTGCTTACTGCTAGTTTTCTACATGTAGTGCTAGTTCTGTACATGCAGTTTAGTGTTCCGCATACTTAGATTTTTCCTATGAAGTGATGATTTTGTTTGCTATCATGTAAAGTTGTGAAGGGGGTTGGTCATCACAAAATTTCATTTGCCATGAATACTATGGATATAGGTCATTGGATTGCAACCATTTATTTTTTTCTTCCCTTTTCTTTTCTTTTGTTCATTATGTTCCGGTTACAATTTAAATAATTGCAGCCTGTACTTGGCAATAAGAGAAGTCTTCTTCACTTGCTTGGTGGCTAGCAACAAGTGTGTCATGAGCTGGAGCTTACCTTTTGGTTTGAAAACCTGTATGTATAACAGTTTTGCCTTTCACCGTTGTTCATTGAAATCTCCTATATTTTTCTGTCGTATAGGTGAATGGAACCTTCCAAGCCCACGTGAATGCTGATACTCCGTTGGCAGAATGTTCCCATGATGAAGACAATCCTCATGCTACTCATGCGGATGAGCATAGTTCTATTCCAACACAGGACAAACATTTAGGAATTCCAGTAGTATAGCTAGTTAATATTGTGAACTGCAGTGCAGTTAGGCTTTCTTTGTCAATTGCTTCTCCTGGCAATTTAGGAATCAACTAGTATGCGTGTTTTGGACTTGGTGACACCTCCTGTTAAGTCAAGCTTCCATGAATCATGACTTGGATATGAATGTGTGGATCTTGTGAACAATGAGATTTAAATAAATTGGATGGGTACATTGTGACCTAGGAATTGGTTGTGATTTTAAACCGGGTCGTGTGACCTTTGTGTACGCATGATTGTCAAAAGATTTGCATGTGGCTGTGAATATATACTGTTTTCCAATAATATTTTTGGTTTGTCTTGGTTGATTCCTGACGACTGTTTTCATACTTTCCTGACGAAGCTAGCCGTCATGGATATATGTTGAGCTCATTCCTGAAGGTATGGTCCTGAGAGCCACAGAAGATGTTCCTGACGGTATCTCCTGACGGTGGGGCCGTCAGGAATTTGAGTTTGGGAGGCGAGGGGCTCCCCTCAGGAATTGCCGTCAGGAACACTATTCGTGACGGGGACCGTCAGGAACAATCCTCTTTCCTGACAAGCTGTTTCTGACGGGAAATTCCTGACGGCAGGGGCTCATTCCTGACGAAAACTGTTGATTCCTGACGGATTTTGGCCGTCAGGAAAAAGTCAGTTTGGGGTAGTGAATCTATGGAAAGGGAGGAACTGCCGATCTTTTGAGGACGTGAGTGCAGACGCTGAGGTTGTAGACAGTGTATGGCTTATGCTTATAGTCCGAGGTAGCGTCCTCCAAAGCATGGTTGGCTCCCTTTGATGCTTCAGAGCAAACTTTGATGGTTAGCATTGCCGATGACCCTGAGTCTGAAACTTGTTTGCTCGTGAGACATGTTCAACTGAATTTGGAAACATGTGATCAATGAAGGTTTCAGTCAAGGCATTATCCAAATGCAAGCAGAGATGTTCATCTTGAATGATGGCGCTTAATTTTCCTAAACAGTCAATACATTGTCCTTATATTAACTAGCATTCTTCTTCCAGTCTCAGCATGACATAGGACGCCGCTCGAGCATTGTCTAACTATAAGAAGTTAAAAGAATCACGCGACGCGCCCCAACCTCTGAATCTTCCATGGAGCTTGAAGGGAAGCCTGAGGCCAGTATTACATGGTTGCTTCTGGGCTTGCATTGTGTTTAAATGTTAGTTTATGTTGCACTGACATGATGTTAACTTCACTATTTTTGTAGGCATTATATACAATTTTTCTGCTCATTTGTACTTGATGCATTTGCCAAACAGTTGTCTGGTCCTGCTATTTCTTTTTACCTAAATGTTAGAAGGCTGATGTCAGATTTTTAAGGAGTCGGAGCGAACGACCTCGTGCATGTCGGGTCCCACGCACCAATCCTGAAGTGTTCACTGCAAATACATCCTTTGAGCAAACTACAAGGTGTTGGCACTAAGCACTAATTGGTTCGCTCAGGATGTCAATATGAGCGAACACATTCACAGACGATGATAATTTATGTTTTTAGAGCATGTCAATTATCACCTTTTTCCGTTGATGTAGCATGACGATTTCATTCAGCTAGTATGGCAATTCCTGAATGGCAATTTTTAGTTTACAACATGGCAACTCCTTATACAAAATCACATTTTTTGAGCATTCGCTTAAAGTTTTTTCAATGAACGAAAATGTTTGCTTGTTCGTGTGACATCTAGGCTTAAGAAAATGATATATTACTCATATCAACAAGGTACACCTGCTTTTTAGGGCGCCATCCGAAAGAAACATCCAAATTTAGTGCGTGCACGAGTGAGGAAACACAACTAAAGGGTCGTTACTAAACCCTCCCCCTTTAGTCCCAGTTCTTATACGAACAGGGACTAAAGGCCCTCCACGTGGCCGCTGCCTGGAGGTCCACATTTAGTCCCGGTTGATAACACTAACCGGTACTAAAGGAAATTTTATGATTTTTTTATTTTTTTTATTTTCAAATTTCTGAATTATTTTAACCTCTAATCTCTAATCAACCCTCATCACTGCTCAATTTAACCTCTAATATCTATTCACCCCTCATCATTCCAAATCATCTAACTTCTCGGACGGTCACCCATCCTCTCATTACTCCAGTCTGAGCACGCTTAACTTCAGGGTTCTATATTTCCTCGTTTCCAAGTTGTTTTCCTGACAATAGTAAGATGTCAATCCTATTAACCCTCAGGAATTTAGCTTGAGCATGAAGTCACACATTTCATTGTTTGAGTTTGAAACTATTGTTCTAAAAAACAATAATTATTTAGTAACACTAATATTTCTTGAATAAGTAGTTTGACCACAATTTGACCATAGTTTGACCAATGTTTGACCAGATTTGACCAAAATACAAAAAAACTGAAATAATTATTTAGTAACACTAATATTTTTTAATAAGTAGTTTGACCATTGTTTGACCACAGTTTGACCATATTTGACCAAAATTCAAAAAAACTGAAATAATTATTTAGTAACACTAATATTCTTGAATAATTAGTTAGTAACACTAATACTTCTTGAATAAGTAGTTTGACCAGATTTAACAAAAATTCAAAAAAATTGAAATTTGAGCATAACTTTTTTTCCTTTTAGAATTTGAGGATTCTAAAAATTTGCAAACAGGCCACCTTGATCTGATGATAACCAGAATAAGCATCTAAAAAGCTCAAACGCTCACAACTCGCCGTAGCATCAATGATCTGATCAATATGGGGAAGAGCAAAAGGATCAGCTGAGCAAAGCTTTGTTAAGGTCTGTGTAAATCCACACACATACGCCAAAGTGCCATTTTTCTTAAGTACTAGCACCGGATTAGCTAACCACTCAGAAAGAAAAACTTCAACAATGAACCCGGTTGCCAAGAGGGCCACCTCTTCTCCAATGGCCATGCCTCTCCTTATTAAAACAATGAAGAAATTGTTTGACCGACTTAAACTTAGGATCAATATTGAGAGTGTGCTCAGCGAGTTTCCTAGGTACACCTGGCATGTCTGAAGGCTTCCATGCAAAGATGTCCTGGATCTCATGGATGAACTCGATGAGCGCGTTTCCTATTTCGGAAAGTGCTATGCTAGTTTCTTATGTTGCAGATCATGAACTTTGTAAGATCAATTCTTGTAATGTTGAACCCACCAGTCTATCTTTAAGACTGCTTTTAAGTTTCATTTTGTGCAAATTTTCACTCTCTATGTTAATGTTTAGTTGCCCGGTCAATGCAAGTAAAACAAACTGCTACCAAATTATAGGCAAACAAACAAAATGTTGCCAAAATTCATTTCCATTCAAACAAATACATGTCATATACAATTGGATACATCAAGCATGCACCACACTTTATTCATTCTCATTCCCTACTACAGGATCACTTCTTAAAAACTACATGCACTATTATTGCAACCAATACAACAAAATGCACTGAAAATACTCCTATATAGGAAAATAAGCTCATTTACTATCAAAAGTGCTTTGCATTTATTGCTTCATAGTCTTCTTCCTACTATATTTGTTCACTAGCACTGACACTAGCCAAATCAACACTGCTCAGTGTGCCTAGTTCCAAACAAGACATCCTTGTAGTTGTCTGGTCTATCTTTCCAAGTAGTAGTGTTGGCAAAGATTTGATTAAGCCTGTCACACAATTTCACACATGTGAGAAAACACACGGAAAAGAGATCAAAATCGAGCAAAAAATGGAATCTTACACAATGATTAGGGGTACTTGTAGAAAACCCTCCTAGGATTTTGCGTCTAATTTTGACACAAGATGAATCGTTGACCGAATTCGGCAGCAATGGCATGCCACCAACGACAGTCTCCCCGTTGGTTGCGGCAGTGGAAGTGACGCTTGCACAACCTTCTTCCTGGGGCGCTTCCTAGTAGACGAGCCTGAGGCGGCCGACATGGCGATGGAGCAACCATGGCGAGAGAGAGAGAGAGAAGACCTAGGGACCGGGGAATGAAAAGAATCAATGCTACAAAGGGCCGCATTGCATAAATGCCCAATCGTTAGCCTCGGGAAATCTCCCGCCTGGGCCCTCCAGACGGCGTGGCTGGGGTCAAAGTGCCACGCAGGCTGGTCAGCGCTGATGAGAGAGAATTAGAATCTGAGATGGACGACTTAAAAAGATTTAGGACCCAGACTTGCATTTTCAAAGTATTGGGACTCAGTTGGCAATTCAACGAAAGAATTAGGACCGCCTATGCATTTTACTCTTTAAGTTTTTCTAGACAAATTTACTCTTTAAGTTTTTTTTTTGAGGCAATTTTACTCTTTCAGTTAACTTTTTTTTGTGAGAAACTCTTTAAGTTAACTTTTTTGGGCTACCTCTTTAAGTTAAGTTTCTTTAGGGGTAACTTAATTTAAGTTTTTTTTGAGGGGTAACTCTTTAGGTTAGGTTTTTTTAGAATCAACTCTTTAAGTTATTTTTTGTTTTGTTTTGTTTTTGATAATCAACTCTTTAATTTAAGTTAACTCTTTAATAAGTTCAGTTAAAAGAAATCTTTAATAAGTTAAGTTTTTTTTGATAATTTAATACTCCCTCCATTCCTAAATATAAGTGTTTTTAGAGATTGCACTACGAACTACATACAGATGTATATAGACATTTTTTAGAGTGTAGATTCACTCATTCTTACTTTGTATGTAGTCCTAGTGAAATCTCTTTAAAGACTTATATTTAGAAACGGGGTGGTAAGTTAAGTTTTTTAGCAGCATTTAATAAGTTATGTTTTTTTTGAAGAATTTAGTAAGTTAAGTTTTTCTAGAAGAATTTAACAAGTTAAGTTTTTTTAGAAGTAGGAATATTTTTTTTTTGCGTTCAAGAAGTAGGAGTATTTAATATGTTAAGTAAGTATAGAGATAAAGAGGTTGCTTTGCCTTGGCCCAACAAGTGGCACCGGTACCCGCTGATAAGTCACCTGGGCCTTAGCCCAGCCCAAAGCACTAGCAGCATAAGAATCAACAAAGAGGAAAGGGGTCGACAGCGGCGATGTTAGGATTTGCTCGGAGGCGGCGGCGAGTAAGGATTCATTCATCATGGCGTCTGTAGAGCAGTTGGAGTCGGAGGAGGAGGTGGAGGGCTTCGAGCCTTTCTTCTATGACAGTGAGGATTGGGATGCCTGGGCGGAGGAGGAGGCGGAGAGGCGCCGGCGGGAGGAAGAGGAGAAGGCGCGGAGGACGGAGGAGAACCGGCGGAGACGCGAGGCACACGATGCGGTCATGGACTCCATCATCCAGCACGATCCCAAGGTGGGGCGCGACGTCTACACCCGATTCTTTCTCAGAGATTTCTCCGTCTTTGACATCAACGAAGAGTGTAAGTGGCCTCTCCGTTTCTGAAGCCGGTGTAGTACTCTTCTCTTTTGGCTTTATATTTGTAGAATTGTCTGATTGACAGTATGCATGGGAACTGAATTAGTACGTTTCACCTGCATAATCCTCTGTTAGGAGAATCCTCTGACATGCCATGTTCATTATTGATGCATAGCAGTAAACAGCAAATCTCAGTCCGTTTACTAGATTGGATCTAGTTTCAATTAACAACAGGAACTCACTGATTTGGCTAAAACTGAAATTGACTTTCTACAGATGGTGAGATGATAGTTTCCTCTTGAAGTTAACAGCGAATCTCATTTCATTTACTTAGATTTGATTCATATGTATATCACTTAACAACAGAAGTCACTGATTTTGCTAAAATTGAAATTAACTTGGTTCGAATGGTGAGATGATAGCTTTCTCTTGTAGTTAACTCGCAAGTCAAAATAAGAATATTAGATGGTTTAACTCAGTGGGATATAAACGGGAAAAACACAAACTGGGCCTTTTTATTGTGATGAAATAATCTGACAGATATATTTTGTTTATTCGTCGCAGCGTCTGTCCCTCCAATGCGATACACCGATAGTATCTACCAAGATGAATTTGGGCTAGAAGACTCTGCAAACATCCTCTCTGTCAGCATAGTCTCCTCAGATGTAGGCTTCCCAGTCAATGTCTATGGCCGTGTCATTGCCAGAGACAGCATTGACTACAAGTGCATTTATCTCTTTCACCGCAATAGAGATGATTGCCAGCATCTCAACAAGGTACATCCTTGCTTCTAAGTTTGTTCCAATCGGGTTTCATTTTATTCCATGGTGCATTTAATATCAACTGTTAATTGGCATCTAAATGGAGTCATCTTAGTGCTGGTGGTTGTCGATCCAGACAGTCATCTGCATATAAATGGAGTAGCTTTTATGGCATGCTTCCAATCTTCATTTTGAGCAGTGTTTGGATGAGCATACTCTAACCTCTCGTGCAATTCTTTTCATAGGATGGAATGCTGATTTTAACTGGCCCATATCGAGGTCCAGTGCTGGTTGATTTCATCTATCTAGAGATAGATCTTAAAATAAGGGAAGAAGGAGTTCCAGACAGGCCATTTAGCAAGGGTCTAATAAGCATTGATGGCCGAGTACTGTCTAGAGAGAAAGATGTCATGGTTAGAAGTGAAACACTTGAGAGCTGGCTCAGCACTACGGAAGTGAGATTCACAACTGTCCTGGATGCAGTCGAGTGCACCTTTGAAATCAAGCTCATTGAGGGGCTTTTTAAAGGAAATATAACAGTTGGCATCGTGGATAAAGCTCGCAAGCTGGACAATGAACAAACGATTGTGATTCATGATAGCACAGCAGATGGCGTGGTTACAAGTGATGAAAGTGGAGTTATCAAACTCCGGCGAAGTGTCATTACTATCTGTCTGGAAAGAAATGTAATGTTTTGCATAAATAATGAGGCTGCTGGTGTTTGTCCTGAACGAACCTTTGATTTCACTCCACGCCGCACTGGTGTAGATGAAGAGAAAATTACGTGTGGTGCTGGGGAGTTCGGATTCAGGATTGTCTGGTCCTTGATGGACTTTAGGCTGTAATCCTGTCACTTGGTAAACTTAGTTCTGATGTAATGAAGTGATGCAATGATGCAGTGAACTATGTTAATCGTGATGTAATAATGTGGTGCACTAAGTTATATTATTGTTATTAAGTAACTTGATGGATTATAAGTAATGAGTAGCGAACTAAGTTATTATATAGTATTATGCTGGCTTGTTATACCAAATTTGTTGGCTTAATTTTTTGGCATAATTAAAGAAGATTAGTGCACTTGGCGTTTTGTTAGACATGTATTAGGCGGAAATGCGAGCATTTGTCACTGTTAACGGACATTTCTACCATATTTATCTGTGGTTTGTATTGATTGCTCATGGTCACGTCTGTGTTATCTAAATGTCCTGAAAATTTAATTATTTGGAAGATGGCTTTGCATTGCATTTGGTTGCTGTTATTCTGAACTAACTTCTGAAGCACAACCTGGGTTCAACTTGGAAGGCAGGAGACATCTTCATGTTATCTGAACCACATGTTTGTTGGGAAGGAGTGTCCTTCACGAGAAAGTGGCTTCATTTTTTGATCCATGTTGCCTGTTCAAGCCAATACAAAATTTGCTGGAACATAAGAAATTTGGGGATCTTTACAAAAGAAACGATCTTCAAGACCCCATGCCGCCAGAGGTACTTTTTTTTACCCATGTTCTCTTTTATAAACTGTGTTTGGTTTTGTGCTTCTGGCAATGCCTCTACATATGCATATGTGGATATGCTAATTGACGACATCTGTGATGATTTTCTGCTAAATCAAGTATATTACCTAGGGCACTGGAAAATGTTGGAATTGCTGACTTGGCTACAAGGATTTAGCACAATGAGAGGTTAAAGGTATGTTGTAATATTTGCCACTTCAATCTGAACTTCTGAATGATTGCCATCTCTACCTCTAAAAACTGTTGCTTGTAACACTCTTGATTGTTTGGCTTAACTAGCTGTTTTGAACGCATTGATGAGTACCAAGAGGCATGCTTCTCCTTGCCATAATTTAAGAAATAATCAACACATGATCAATTTTCTGTGAATCATTATTTAAACAGCACAAAACAAAGGTTCATGCTGTCTTTTGTTTCTTGCACACCTTGAGGGCTGTTATGAAACCAGTGGACTGGTAACAATTGAAGATGGTAACTTCAAATAAAATGGACTGGGATCACGGATCTTCTGGGCCAGTAAATAAATCGGGAGTTATAGAACATCAGAATTATAATACGTTGAGCATGAACTGAAAACCTGAAATAGTATGGAACAGAACATCACAGCAAAGCTACTGGCTAGAGCTGGGAGATTGACATTGATTAATGTTTTCCTCACGGCCACTGCAACTTATTTCCTCACTGTTTTTGCTGCAAGCAAATGAACAACAAAGAGAATGGACAAAATGAGAAGAAATTTTCTTTCGAACGCGAATGAGGAGGCTAAGGGAGGAGATTACATTATGTTCCATTTTTTTTGTTCTTCAAAAGTTGCTGAATTTAAATAAAAAACTCTGTACGTGTGTGTTTGAATAGTGGAGTTCTTTTATTGGTGGGCTGTACAGCACCTGAAGCATTTTGTTCATGCATGCTGTACCCCTTAATTTTAGACATATTTGAGATTTTTTGTTGTTGTTATACAGGTTTTCTATTATAATCCGCCATGTAAATTTCAAAACAAAAGAAGTGCATGCTTCAAGAAGATTCAAATCTTCCTACACAAATGTTGAGTCGCCAAGTGAAAAGCTAATGGAGGGGTAGGGTCGTAGGAAAGGAGCCGAAACACAATTGTCTAGCAGTGAACAGCGAATCTGCATTTATTTATTTGGATTTGATTTTGATTTGGTTCATATATGTATATCACTTAACAACAGGAATCACTGATTTTGTTAAAACTGATAATAACTTGAACAAATTGTGAGATGATAGCTTTCTCTTGAAGTTAACTCAGCAAGTGAAATAAGAATATTAGGTGATTTAACTCGGTGGGATAGACATGGGAAGAACACAAACTGGGGCTGTTTATTGTGATGAAATAATTTGATAGATTTATTTTCCTTATGTATTGCAGCGTCTGTCCCTCCAATGCAATACTCTGACAGTATCTCCGAAGATGAATTTGGGCTAGAAGACTCTGCAAACATCCTCTCTGTCAGCATAGTCTCCTCAGATGTAGGCTTCCCAGTCAATGTCTATGGCCGTGTCATTGCCAGAGACAGCATTGACTACAAGTGCATTTATCTCTTTCACCGCAATAGAGATGATTGCCAACGTGTCAACAAGGTACATCCTTGCTTTTAAGTTCGTTCCAATCGGATTTCGTTTTATTCGACGATACATTTAATGTCAACTGTTAATACTTAATGTGCATCTAAATGGAGTTGCTTTTATGGCATGCTTTCAATCTTCATTTTGAGCAGTGTTTGGATGAGTATACTCTAATCTATCATGTTATTCTTTTCATAGGATGGAATGATGATTTTCACTGGCCCAAGTCGAGGTCTAGTGCTGGTTTAGATATAGATCTTAAAATCAGGGAAGATGGAGTGCTTCCAGATAGGCCATTCAGCAAGGGTCTAATAAGTATTGATGGCCGAGTACTGTCTAGAGAGGAAGATGTGGTGGTTAGAAGTGAAATTCTTGAAAGCTGGCTCAGCACTAGGAAGTGAGGTTCACAACTGTTCTGAACGCAGTTGACTGCACCATTGTAATCAAGCTTCTTGAGGGCCGTTTGAAAGGAAATATAATAGTTGGCATCTCGGATAAAGCTCACAATCTGGACACTGAACAAATGATTGTGATTCATGATAGCAAGACAGATGGCATGGTGACAGGTGATCAAAGTGGAGTTATGAAACTCCGGCGAAGTTTCATTACTATCTGTCTAGAAAGAATGCTGGTGGTTCACATGAATAATAAGGCTGCTGGTGTCTGTGCTGAGCGTACCTTTGATTTAACTCCACGCCGCATTGGTTCAGATAAAGTGGAAATTAAGTGTGGTGCTGGGAAGTTTGGATTCAGGATTGTCTGGTCCTTGATGGAATTTAGGCTCTAATCATGTGATTATGTTCTGATGTAATGAAGTGATGCAATGATGTAGTGAACAAAGTTATATCACGAGTCAGTGATGTAATGGATCATGTAATTATGTAGTGGTATATCGTTATTTAAGTGATGTAATGGATTAATAACTGATGATGCAGTGAACTAAGTTATTATGTATTATGGTGTAGTATTATATCGAGTTTGTTGTTTCTACTTTTTGGTATAACTGAAGCAGATTAGTGCACTTGTGTTTTGTTAGACATGCATTAGGCTGAAATATAAACGTCCCGTGTTATCTAAATTCCTGGAAATTTGAATATTTAGATGGTGGATATGCATTGCATTTGGTTGCTATTATTCTGGGCTAATTTGTGAAGCCTAACCTGGGTTCCCAGTTCTGAACCATCAAATCCATCAACTTCCACTAGCGCCTGTACTTGGTCTTGTGCAGTGCTGCATGTTGGGAAGGAGAATTTATTTTCATAATATCCATGTTGCCTGTTCAAGTCAATACAGAAATTGGCTCGTACATAAGAAATTTAAATCTTCTTTAAAAATTATCTATAAGGCACCATGACGCAAGAGGTACTTTTTCTACCCATCTTCTCTTTTCTGAACTGTGGTAATTTTATTGATCTATATGCTACTGCAGTGAAGTCAGTGGTGATGAGATGTGCATCGGACAATGTTGGAATCTCTGGCTCGGCTACACGGATTTAGCATGATGAGAGGATAAAGGTTGGTATGTCCTAAGATTTGCTACTTCAATCTGAACTTGTGAATGATTGCCATCTCTACCTGCAAAAACCGTTGGTTGTAACACTCCTGATGATGTGGCCTAACCAGCTGTTTTGAACGCATTGATATATGATGAAATTATGTTTTAACTTCAAAATGAGCACCAAGAGGTTTATCAATTTTCTGGATCATAATTGAAGAAAATGAGCACCAAGAACTTCTCCTGACCATAATTCAAGAAATGATCAGTACTTGATTTATTTTCTGTGAATCACTATTTAAACAGCACAGGACAGTCAGAACTGATGGAAGCTGACACGCTTACTACACAGAGAGGTCATGTATATGTTCATGCTGTATTTTGTTCAGATGCTCTACTCTACACCTTGAGGGCTGTTATGAAACCAGTGGTAACAACTGAAGATGGTAACTACAAATAAATTGGACTGGTATCAGGGATCTTGAGGGTCAGTAAACAAAATCTAGAGTTATAGATAATCGAAACTATAGTCACTGAACATGAACTGAAAACGTGAAATAGTATAGAGCAGAGCATCATAATGTGTTTTCTTAGTTTTCATATACCGATTTGATGCTTCAGAGCAAACATTGATGCTTAGCATTGTCAATGACATGGGCGGATCTAGTGTGGGGGTTATGAGGGCCATGGCCCCCACAAACATTTTGCAAAAAGTTTTTTACTAGTGCATGCATATGCATATATCCATTATATTAATTTTTGGTGTAGCCTAAATACTCCAGAACTTCAATCCTCCGTAATGTTGCCCCCACATTGGTCGAATTCTAGATCCGCCACTGTTCAATGACCCTAAATCTGAAACTTATTTGCTTGTGAGACATGTTCAACTGAATTTGGAAGCATCTGAACCCACCTTTACTCGTGCAGGTGATCAATGAAGGTTTCAGTGAAGGAATCATCCAAGCGCAAGCAGAGAAGTTCACCATTAATGATGATGCTAATTTTCCTAAACAGTCAATACATTGTTCTTATATTGACTGGCTTCCGCTTCGAGTCCCAACATGACAAATGAAGCTTGAGCATCGTCTAACTATACAAAGTTGAAAGGATCAGGCATCAGTGGGCCCCAACCCGGTCCTATATCTTGTATGGAGCTTGAGGGAAAGGCTGAGTGGCTGACCAGTGTTACATGGTGCTTCTGGGCTTTGCATTTTTATGTTTACATGCTAGTTTATGTTGCAGTAGCATGATGTCAACTTTTTCTGTATCTTGCTAGGCATTATATACAAGTTTTACGGCCATTTGTACTTTGATGCATTTGCGGTATATTAAACAGTCTCCTGTTCCTGCTATTTGCTACTCATTTGTAGTAAATTTAAATCAGAATATTGTGGTTAAGTGTACAACACATGGTTGTAATGTGTGATGTAAAAAGATGTAACAACCGAGAAGCAACATGTTTTATTAGGAATTGATTTTGCATCATAATCATTTCATCAGAATTTAATTTAATTTGAAATGAGGATTTATTCAACCCTCATAATTTTTCCTTAAGGGCTAAAATCCAAGACATTCTTCAATAAAACAAAATGTCCTTCTCAACCTTAATATGATTCCAAAATTGTTGAATATTTTGTTGTGCCTTTTTTTTAGGGATTGTTGTGCCTTCGTGTTGAAAAGGGTGCTCAACTGACAAGCACTGTTATGAGTTTCATTATTTGTAGAATTACGAGTATTATTAGAGAGAGAGAGAGAGAGAGAGAGAGAGAGAGAGAGAGAGAGAGAGAGGTAGGTTTGTGCACCACCGTCGATATGATGACTCTGCTAGAGTTGCTCTAAGAGTGATGAGGAGGACCACCATAGTTCAAGAAAATGAAAATATGATTCCAAAATTGTTGAATATTTTGTTGTGCCTTTGTGTTGAAATGGGTGCTCAACTGACAATCTCTCTTATGAGTTTCATTATCTTTAGAATTACAAATATTATTAGAGAGAGGGAGAGAGAGAGAGAGATAGGTTTGTGATATGATGACTCTGCTAGAGTTGCTCTAAGAGTGATGAGGATGACCACCATAGTTCAAGAAAATGAAAATAAGCAATGAAAGAGCCAAACAATTTTTTTTTTCTGCTAAAGGGTGGATTTTATTAACTCAAAATGAAGTATGAAGTGAATACAAACACAATGAGCCCACACCCGGCCTCTGCATAGCTAGAATGCATACAACCAACACCAATGCACACAAACGAAAATCACACCGGCAACTAGCAAAGTCAAACATGACCGAAGCTATGCCTTAGTGGACTAAAAAGAAAAGAAAAAAAAACTCCGAAGCGATCAAATCAGTGATCAACTATCTACAATAGCAACCATATCTGCACCAATCATTTTTTGACATCAGCAATGATGTCGCCACCACTTTCCGCGATCCCAACAACTACATACCTATTTAGGAGCGATCCATCCTATCCTTTGCCCACAGCGAAACATAGAAATGATCTTAAATAAAGACCACTCGGCCTTAGTCCAGCCCAAAGCAGCAACAATATAAGAAGGAAAAAAACAACAAAGAGGAAAGGCATCGGGCAGGCGAGGCCTCAACGGCGACTTGGGTGACTCGTGGCGACGGTGGCTTGGGATTCATGGCGCAAAACAGTGTGAATATCCTTTTTTTTGCGCATAACGAAACTTTCATTACTTAACTAGAGTCATTACAATCCTGTTGACATAAGATGTCAACCTCATCAGGGGCACAATGAAGCCAAACAGCAGTTTTGGGCAGTAAACGGCCCATTTGTGCGAGAGCGTGGCTAGCTTTATTCTGCTCTCGTTTAATCACCCAGTGTGAATATCAATTATTGTAATGGCCAAAACAGTGTGGATACCATCTTACATAATGATTGGGGAGGTCATGTTTAAGCATTGCTACTATTTTTGTAATCAAGTGGCTCAAGTGCTAGCTAATTTTTATTACTATAATAAATCTTCTTTTAGTTGACTGGACAAGCCTTCTGACTACAGTAAGGTCGTAAACGATGTAAACTTATTTTAATTTCAATAAAGCTAGCCATAATGAGCATCTCATAGGAAAGAAAGTGTGACGCCCCCGATTCAATCGTACACTAATCATGCACGCAAATGTGTACGATCAAGATCAGGGACTCACGGGAAGATATCACAACACAACTCTACAAATAAAATAAGTCATACAAGCATCATAATACAAGCCAGGAGCCTCGAGGGCTCGAATACAAGTGCTCGATCATAGACGAGTCAGCGGAAGCAACAATATCTGAGTACAAACATAAGTTAAACAAGTTTGCCTTAAGAAGGCTAGCACAAACTGGAATACAGATCGAAAGAGGCGCAGGCCTCCTGCCTGGGATCCTCCTAAACTACTCCAGGTCGTCATCAGCGGGCAACACGTAGTAGTAGGCACCTCCAGTGTAGTAGGGGTCGTCGTCGACGGTGGCGTCTGGCTCCTGGACTCCAGCATCTGGTTGCGACAACCAGAAAGGAAGGGAAAGGGAAAAAAAGGGGGGAGAAAGCAACCGTGAGTACTCATCCAAAGTACTCGCAAGCAAGGAACTACACTACATATGCATGGGTATATGTGTAAGGAGGCCATATCAGTGGACTGAACTGCAGAATGCCAGAATAAGAGGGGGATAGCTAATCCTGTCGAAGACTACGCTTCTGGCAGCCTCCGCCTTACAGCATGTAGAAGAGGGTAGATTGAAGTCCTCCAAGTAGCATCTTCAAGTAGCATCTCCAAGTAACATCTCCAAGTAGCATCGCATAGCATAATCCTACCCGGCAATCCTCTCCTCGTCGCCCTGCGGAAAAGCGATCACCGGGTTGTCTGTGGAACTTGGAAGGGTGTGTTTTATTAAGTATCCGGTTCTAGTTGTCATAAGGTCAAGGTACAACTCCAAGTCGTCCTGTTACCGAAGATCACGGCTATTCGAATAGATTAACTTCCCTGCAGGGGTGCACCAACTTACCCAACACGCTTGATCCCATTTGGCCGGACACACTTTCCTGGGTCATGCCCGGCCGCGGAAGATCAACACGTCGCAGCCCCACCTAGGCAAAACAGAGAGGCCAGCACGCCAGTCTAAACCTAAGCGCACAGGGGTCTGGGCCCATCGCCCATAGCACACCTGCACGTTGCGTACGCGGCCGAAAGCAGACCTAGCCTAGTGGCGTTCCAGTCCAATTCGGCGCGCGCCGCTCCGTCGCTGACGTCTGAAGTGCTTCGGCTGATACCACGACGTCGGGATACCCATAACTACTCCCACGTAGATGGTTAGTGCGTATAGGCTCATAGCCGACTCAGATCAAATACCAAGATCTCGTTAAGCGTGTTAAGTATCCGCGAACGCCGAACAGGGCCAGGCCCACCTGTCTCCTAGGTGGTCTCAACCTGCCCTGTCGCTCCGCCACAAAGTAACAGTCGGGGGCCGTCGGGAACCCAGGCCCACCTCTACCGGGATGGAGCCACCTGTCCTTTCAGCCCCCTCATCAGAATCACTTGCGGGTACTCATCGAGCTGACCCGACTTTAGTCACCATCTGTATAGTATGTATGTATGTATAGTATATACCCGTGATCACCTCCCGAGTGATCACGGCCCAATAGTATAGCGAGGCAGACTAACAAGAATGTAGGGCCAATGATGATAAACTAGCATCCTATACTAAGCATTTAGGATTGCAGGTAAGGTATCAACAGATGTAGCGACAATGTCAGGCTATGCATCAGAATAGGATTAACGAAAGCAGTAACATGCTACACTACTCTAATGCAAGCAGTATAGAGGAGAATAGGCGATATCTGGTGATCAAGGGGGGGGCTTGCCTGGTTGCTCTGGCAAGAGAGAGGGGTCGTCAACTCCATAGTCGAACTGGGCAGCAGCAGCGTTGGTCTCGTAGTCTACCGAAGAGAAGAGGGGGAAGAAACAATAAATACAATGCAAACATAAGCAAGGCGACGCAAGACATGACAAAGAGCGGTGCTAGGTGTGTTCTAACGCAGTATGGGGTGATGCTGGCGAAGGGGGAAATCGTCCGGGAAAGTATTCCCGGTGTTCCGTGTTTTCGGGCAGAGGAGCCGGAGGGGGAAAGTTGCGAGTTTGATATGTTAGGGGTGTGTGGCGGACGAACGGGTTGCGTATCCGGATTCGTCTCGTCGTTTTGAGCAACTTTCATGTTGAAAATATTTTAATCCGAGTTACGGATTAAAAGATATGATTTTCTAAAGATTTTATTAATTTCTGGAATTTAATTAATTATTTAATCCAACATTATCCAGAATAGTAAATGATGACATCAGCATGACATCAGAGTGATGTCAGCAGTCAACAGGGGTTGACTGAGTCAACCCTGACATGTGGGTCGCGTTCGTCATACTCTATTAACTTAATTAGCCTAATCAAAGTTAATTAACCTTAGTTAATTAGGTTAATTAGTGGTTAGGGTTAATTAAACAGAATTAATTAGATTAATTAAATACTTAATTAATTAATTAATTAACTAATTAGTTAATTAGTTTTAATTCATTTTCATTTTATTTTTATTTTTGTTTTAATAAAAACCGTTCTTTTTAGGGGGGTGGGGCCCCCATGTCATTGGCCCAGGGCCAAACGGGTGCGGGTCCAATGGGCAGGCGGGCGACGGGCGCCCGTAGCCTGCCCGGGGCGGGGCGTGGCCGTGGCCACGGCGGGGTTGCCGCAGCAGGGCACCAGGAGCACCGGGGAGGCGTGGCCGTGGGCGCGGCGAGGGCGGTCGGCGCAGGCCACCGGGGCACAGTGGGGCGCCGGCCAACGGTCGCCGGCGCAAGGTCGAGGCAAGGCACGACCAAGAGGGAACGGGGCCGCAACCGGGGCTAGCGGCGCCCAAGAC
>NC_057794.1:14715605-14717256 GCF_018294505.1 Triticum aestivum
GGGGGGGAGGGGCCAAGTGGGGAGGGGGAATGGGCCAGGGGGAATGGGCCAGGGGTTTTCCCTTCCCCCCTTTTTTTGTCTTTCCTTTTTCTTTTATTATTTCTCTTTTCTGTTTTTAGTTTACTTAAAATGCCAAAGCATTTTACCAAAATTAGTGCACCCCACCATAATTAGGTTAGCTATTTTAGACAACCCCCGAACATTTTTAGTCTTTGTTTTGAAACCTTTTATCTTTGCTTTTGTTTTGATTTTGAATTCGAACCGGTTTCGAACTAACGCGAGTTTATCCACAGTAACCGAGGTGACGTGGCAACATTAGTGGGGATTACTGTAGCATAATTACCCGGGCGTCACAATTCTCCTCCACTACAAGAAATCTCGTCCCGAGATTTAAGCGGTGGAGTAAGGGGCGAAGGTGTTGGTAGCGAAAAACCTAACGAGTCTTCTCGGTCTTGGCTTCCCTTTCGAAGAGGTTGATCCCTTTCGTTGATGTCTTCATTTCACTGCTTCAAGTCACCATGATCAATTTGTCATCCTTTCTTCGGGATCTCCATCGTACTTACGAATAGGTAAGGAGCAGCTCTACAACGATAGGATGTTACAAGGGAAAATCTTCTGGGGGTTTCCCAAGTATGAACATATGAGTATCTCTCGAGTTGAACAAATGAAACACATCGAGAGCAAAGTAAGACGGTGCAATAAGAAGTTTCAAGCGGATAGGCAATCGTTCATTGCCTGAAACAGAGTGTGAATGGGGTTCAGAGCAACAGGAATAAGTATTGTGTCCGATACCAGAATTGATCACTAGGAAGGTGGCTCGCGAATCACATACGAAGTCAAGCTATAGGAATAACTTTGGCAACAGGGTGTATAGGAGAGTCAGGTTTCGATCCTGTGAAACTGTGGGTTATGGGCCCACCATGTGGTTCTTTTTTTTAATAGGAGCAGTGACATCTTGCACGGTCATGATAGCAAGGCATGTCAGGGAGTACCATGTCAGCTATGTCGGCAACAACGTTGGTACCAAGGGCGAGGGACGAAGAGAACCATTTTCCTGCTCGTTGAAACGAGGCGGACCAATAGGCAAGGTTCCCGTCCATCGGCGGTTACCGGAATGTCATCAACAATAGTAACAAGGTCTTGCTGACCGAGTGGTACATCGAGGTGTTTGCACAAGTAGTGGATTATTACTGCTTATATCATATAGATCATCGAAAAGGTTTAAACAAACCAATGGAAGGAAAATATGATCATCAGATTAAACAGAACAATGGAAAGGAAAATATGTTTAAACACAGATTTCGAGGGTATATCCTTCCCAAGGACAAGAAGAGCAAGATATCCATGACAGGATATAAAGTAGAAAACCATTTAGGTAAGGGGGGGAGGAATATCATGATATTACTCATACAACGGTGTTAGGATAATTGATAATTAAAATATAGCATCGTGCTTCAAACGTGCCTGTTGAAAATCGGAGTACCATTGACATGCTTCGAGATAGCAGTGACATGGTCTTCAGGTGAAGATCAGACTTTGGAAACACGAAGGATCCATCAAGAATAACTTGTAGAATAAGTCTTACAATTTCCTCATGGATGAATGGATAACCTTGCTGAAAAGGAATCTATAATGATAGGTCCTCCAGCCG
>NC_057794.1:14717266-14723077 GCF_018294505.1 Triticum aestivum
GGAGTACCATTGACATGCTTCGAGATAGCAGTGACATGGTCTTCAGGTGAAGATCAGACTTTGGAAACACGAAGGATCCATCAAGAATAACTTGTAGAATAAGTCTTACAATTTCCTCATGGATGAATGGATAACCTTGCTGAAAAGGAATCTATAATGATAGGTCCTCCAGCCCGGGGGGGGGGGGTGCTAGGCATGACATCATGTTACCGGGTCATCAAAGGATCAACGTCATAACTCTTGGAAAGTTGTCCCAACCATCATATCTGACCGAGATTCAGATCCGATTGGTGTCAGGATACCTGAGATTCAGGATGTCTGAGAAGAAAAGGTGCAACACAAATCGTTGAAATGGCATTGCAAGCTTCTCGGGAAATGAACTATGGGAGCGGGTTTCTGAAGCAATAGTTCACCATTACACCAAGGAGAGGACAAGGAGGTGTCTGGTGAACTCAACGGCAATTCACCGAGATTCCCAAAAGATGGATTTCCACCATTAAGTGAACAATGGGATAACATTTGTTAGATCAAATGATATAAGGAAGTATGCTCGAGGAAAACATACACAATTAAACACTGGTTGAAGGGTGCGCCCGAAGTACGGGTTAGGTTGCACGACCAATGTTAGAATGGTGATTCAATTAGCGAAGGACTTAGAATGAACTATCGCCCATTCACTTCAAAGCAATAGGGTTGCTAGAAGTTTTGAATTCACACGTCATAGCTCCATTGTCGGTATTCCGGTTGAAAACAATACGGGGACCAAGGAATGAACGAAGATGGCAAGAAGTATTAAGATATCAAGAATTATTAAGAGGTGGTGAAATTCTCACCACATTCTTGACAAAAAGTGATGGTAATACTTCCGAGGTAAGGAAGATCAACTGCTAGGTAGCAGTGACCTCAAGGTTTACACAAAACGCGAACAAGTTGTGTTGAACGGAAGGCAATAAAGTGGTCGATGAGAACAGGAATCATCGAGGGGCAAGGATGGTATTACCCATCATGAATTCAATTGAATTCCTGGAAGAGCTCATAAGGTTGATGATGATCACGACACAATTGTCGAGAGATTTCATGCAGATGTAGTCAATCAGCGACGACATCAAGTCAAAGGAATGATGAAGCAAGAGGTTATTGGAACCACAGTTACGACACAAACTCGAACTCAAGCTTGTTGTTTAAGGTGAAAGGGTATGACGAGGAAAAATCGACGTAAGGTTAGTTCATCGTCGAAAATTGGTGCTCCGAGAATAAGGACCAGGTAGCACCGTTAGAATCGTCACGACAATGATATAGCCAAACAGGCTAGGAATGGCGTGATCGGGTACAAACTCGTACTTATAGAAGCTTACTGAAGAGTTGTTGAACCGTAGAGCGGGCTCGGTTCAGTTATCGGTGTCTTTGAGTGTTCAATAACTCAGAGCCCGCGAAAAATTGGAATCAGTGGGAAGGTAGCACTTGATGAAGAACTCATAAAAAGTTATGCAGTTCCATGATAATCTCGAGATACCAGGGGGTAATACTCGACACAAGATCAAAGTAAAGGTTGGACTGGTGTATTGATCCATAGAAGACAATTGTTTTAACTTGTCCGAGAAATGAGATCAAAGAAGAACAATCATGGTCGGAACCACGGTTGCAAAAGGCCAGATCCTAGATATAGGATGAACTTATACCAAAGGAATAATTTATTTAAGAGAAGCTTTAATGATAAGATCTACATCGTGTCCATGGGCATGAACACAAGTTCAAGGTCGACTCCCACTTCTCCAATGCATAACCTTTCATTCACTTCTCACGTTCGATGAAGTTGCAGTGTTGAAATTTTATCTGGTGAAGCACCAGAAGAGTATGACTCGTGAAAACTTTCGGGTTCACACGGTTTAGAGAAGGCATATGTTCAATCCATAGGGGCTTCTTAGAAACATATACCACAAGTTTCAAGAGTAAATAACACAAGCCCGAAAGCAGAGCATGGTTGGCCAAGCAGAGGATACAACTTAACAAAGGCATTATGTATCAGGGGAAGAACTCACAAGGTGATCAAATGTGAAGGACACTGTCGGATAACAATCCAAGAAAGGACTTGATGGTCCACAAAGGATCTGATACGAGTATCGGTACACAACTAGAGGAAGAAGAATGCAAGGAGATCAGATTATAGAAACAACTGACTAACTCAATTGTCAAATGCAAAGGAATTATGATTTCCAAATCAAGGGATCAGAAGCAATGCTCTGATTAGGGGTGGATAAGTTGAATAGCCTTAGGGTACAATCAAAGACAATTGGATTGGTCGAGAACCAGTTCCAGTTAAAAGAATGGCAGCTTAGCCGGAAAAGTAATTTATAAGGATCAATGATGATTGCGTGTATTCGCAAACATATTGAGTCAACAGACTCAAAATGATAATGACAAGGAATGTCATTAAGACTACGAGACTTATGGGATTAACCATAATGCAAGCAAGCAAGAATTTCAAGAGCCAAAGGCTCCAGAGGATTTTCGGAAGATCGAATATTATTTTAAAGACTTTTGTGAAACACATGAACAACTGGGGATGAGCGGATACTCAATAAGTGCGAGAATTATCCATAGGGGTATTCAGGTGACAAAGAACAGCAAGGCGATAAGCTCAAAGGATTATCGAAACAACGACGAGTGTTTCGAGGTATCTGGTAATAACAAGACCAACTGGGGATGAATGTACGAATAACAACTGCAAGTAGTTATCCACTAGGGTTGACGGTGGAAGGGGAATTGCAAATGCGATGAACATAAGTTCTCGGGTTAACAGCGAAGAGTATCTTCAGGGTCTTCACGTGCCGCAGACGATCATCATTAATAAGGGGCTCTCCGGGTGAAAGTATTTTCGAGAACCTAAAGTCAGATTTTAGTAAAAATCGTTTAACCCGAATAGAAGAGATGTCAGAGTCCCAGAGCATAGGTCGAGGAATAAAAGATCCTACTACCACCCAATGGCGACGTGGGCCCGTAAGGCACACAGCCAAGTTAGTAAAAGTTTTGCAATGACTAGACTCAACTTCGGCCAAGGAGTTGGAAAGGGGGATTCCTACAGGCAGTCGGCTCTGATACCAACTTGTGACGCCCCCGATTCAATCGTACACTAATCATGCACGCAAATGTGTACGATCAAGACCAGAGACTCACGGGAAGATATCACAACACAACTCTACAAATAAAATAAGTCATACAAGCATCATAATACAAGCCAGGGGCCTCGAGGGCTCGAATACAAGTGCTCGATCATAGACGAGTCAGCGGAAGCAACAATATCTGAGTACAGACATAAGTTAAACAAGTTTGCCTTAAGAAGGCTAGCACAAACTGGGATACAGATCGAAAGAGGCGCAGGCCTCCTGCCTGGGATCCTCCTAAACTACTCCAGGTCGTCATCAGCGGGCAGCACGTAGTAGTAGGCACCTCCAGTGTAGTAGGGGTCGTCGTCGACGGTGGCGTCTGGCTCCTGGACTCCAGCATCTGGTTGCGACAACCAGAAAGGAAGGAAAAGGGAAAAAAAAGGGGGGAGAAAGCAACCGTGAGTACTCATCCAAAGTACTCGCAAGCAAGGAACTACACTACATATGCATGGGTATATGTGTAAGGAGGCCATATCAGTGGACTGAACTGCAGAATGCCAGAATAAGAGGGGGATAGCTAATCCTGTCGAAGACTACGCTTCTGGCAGCCTCCGCCTTACAGCATGTAGAAGAGGGTAGATTGAAGTCCTCCAAGTAGCATCTTCAAGTAGCATCTCCAAGTAACATCTCCAAGTAGCATCGCATAGCATAATCCTACCCGGCAATCCTCTCCTCGTCGCCCTGCGGAAAAGCGATCATCGGGTTGTCTGTGGAACTTGGAAGGGTGTGTTTTATTAAGTATCCGGTTCTAGTTGTCATAAGGTCAAGGTACAACTCCAAGTCGTCCTGTTACCGAAGATCACGGCTATTCGAATAGATTAACTTCCCTGCAGGGGTGCACCAACTTACCCAACACGCTTGATCCCATTTGGCCGGACACACTTTCCTGGGTCATGCCCGGCCGTGGAAGATCAACACGTCGCAACCCCACCTAGGCAAAACAGAGAGGCCAGCACGCCGGTCTAAACCTAAGCGCACAGGGGTCTGGGCCCATCGCCCATAGCACACCTGCACGTTGCGTACGCGGCCGAAAGCAGACCTAGCCTAGTGGCGTTCCAGTCCAATTCGGCGCGCGCCGCTCCGTCGCTGACGTCTGAAGTGCTTCGGCTGATACCACGACGTCGGGATACCCATAACTACTCCCACGTAGATGGTTAGTGCGTATAGGCTCATAGCCGACTCAGATCAAATACCAAGATCTCGTTAAGCGTGTTAAGTATCCGCGAACGCCGAACAGGGCCAGGCCCACCTGTCTCCTAGGTGGTCTCAACCTGCCCTGTCGCTCCGCCACAAAGTAACAGTCGGGGGCCGTCGGGAACCCAGGCCCACCTCTACCGGGATGGAGCCACCTGTCCTTTCAGCCCCCTCATCAGAATCACTTGCGGGTACTCATCGAGCTGACCCGACTTTAGTCACCATCTGTATAGTATGTATGTATGTATAGTATATACCCATGATCACCTCCCGAGTGATCACGACCCAATAGTATAGCGAGGCAGACTAACAAGAATGTAGGGCCAATGATGATAAACTAGCATCCTATACTAAGCATTTAGGATTGCAGGTAAGGTATCAACAGATGTAGCGACAATGTCAGGCTATGCATCAGAATAGGATTAACGAAAGCAGTAACATGCTACACTACTCTAATGCAAGCAGTATAGAGGAGAATAGGCGATATCTGGTGATCAAGGGGGGGGGGCTTGCCTGGTTGCTCTGGCAAGAGAGAGGGGTCGTCAACTTCGTAGTCGAACTGGGCAGCAACAGCGTCGGTCTCGTAGTCTACCGAAGAGAAGAGGGGGAAGAAACAATAAATACAGTGCAAACATAAGCAAGGCGACGCAAGACATGACAAAGAGCGGTGCTAGGTGTGTTCTAACGCAGTATGGGGTGATGCTGGCGAAGGGGGAAATCGTCCGGGAAAGTATTCCCGGTGTTCCGTGTTTTCGGGCAGAGGAGCCGGAGGGGGAAAGTTGCGAGTTTGATATGTTAGGGGTGTGTGGCGGACGAACGGGTTGCGTATCCGGATTCGTCTCGTCGTTCTGAGCAACTTTCATGTTGAAAATATTTTAATCCGAGTTACGGATTCAAAGATATGATTTTCTAAAGATTTTATTAATTTCTGGAATTTAATTAATTATTTAATCCAACATTATCCAGAATAGTAAATGATGACGTCAGCATGACATCAGAGTGATGTCAGCAGTCAACAGGGGTTGACTGAGTCAACCCTGACATGTGGGTCCCGTTCGTCATACTCTATTAACTTAATTAGCCTAATCAAAGTTAATTAACCTTAGTTAATTAGGTTAATTAGTGGTTAGGGTTAATTAAACAGAATTAATTAGATTAATTAAATACTTAATTAATTAATTAATTAATTAACTAATTAGTTAATTAGTTTTAATTCATTTTCATTTTATTTTTATTTTTGTTTTAATAAAAACCGTTCTTTTTAGGGGGGTGGGGCCCCCATGTCATTGGCCCAGGGCCAAACGGGTGCGGGTCCAATGGGCAGGCGGGCGACGGGCGCCCGTAGCCTGCCCGGGGCGGGGCGTGGCCGTGGCCACGGCGGGGTTGCCGCAGCGGGGCACCAGGAGCACCGGGGAGGCGTGGTCGTGGGCGCGGCGAGGGCGGTCGGCGCAGG
>NC_057794.1:14723904-14734295 GCF_018294505.1 Triticum aestivum
GGGGGGGAGGGGCCAAGTGGGGAGGGGGAATGGGCCAGGGGGAATGGGCCAGGGGTTTTCCCTTCCCCCCTTTTTTTGTCTTTCCTTTTTCTTTTATTATTTCTCTTTTCTGTTTTTAGTTTACTTAAAATGCCAAAGCATTTTACCAAAATTAGTGCACCCCACCATAATTAGGTTAGCTATTTTAGACAACCCCCGAACATTTTTAGTCTTTGTTTTGAAACCTTTTATCTTTGCTTTTGTTTTGATTTTGAATTCGAACCGGTTTCGAACTAACGCGAGTTTATCCACAGTAACCGAGGTGACGTGGCAACATTAGTGGGGATTACTGTAGCATAATTACCCGGGCGTCACAGAAAGTGACCTACAAGAAAAAACGTGCTAACACCTTTTAGGGCCTGTTTGATTCCAATAAGTCACATGACTCATAAGTCAGGTGACTTAAAACCAATGACTTATAAGTCACGCCTGATTGGTTGTCACGCGACTTATAAGTCACCTGACCACACCTTTCCATCTTGTTTTTTTATATAAAGATGGTGGGACCCATGCAAAAAGGGGTGACTTGTAAGTTTTAAGTTTGGATGGAGCAACTTATGACTTATAAGTTGGGATGACTTATAAGTTGGATCTGTTTGGCAAAATAAGTCATTTTTTTCACTTTTCGACTTATAAGTTGGTGACTTATTTGGAACCAAACAGGCCCTTAACTTAGACGTTGGCGCGAACCAACCTCTAGTTGGATGATTAGAGAGACTGTGATATCCCCAGCCCAGTAGGGTTCAAGTCTTGGTACTTGCGTCTGTATTATGTTAAAAAAAACTTGGGCCTTACCCTTCCAAATCTGAAACGATATTAGGTGTGCTTGTATGCGTTTATAGAGGTGAGTGTATGCGCGTGTATACAAGCGCTTGCGTCTGTACTATGTTAAAAAAAATTAGGCCTTGGTCCTCCCAAATCTGAAATGATATTAAATTAAATTAAAGTTCACCGGCCTTAGCCCAGCCCAAAGCAGCAGAAGTCTCGAGCGCGGCGACTAGGGTTAGCCTCATCGACCTCGCCGGCGGCGGCGGCGACTGGGTTACTCGTGGCGACGGTGGCTTGGGATTCATGGCGCACGTAGAGGAGGAGGAGGTCGTGGACATGGAGCCCCTCTTCTTTAGTGAGGCGTACGTGGAGAAGATGGTGGCGGATGCGGAGGAGGAGGAAGAGAGGTGTCGGCGGGAGGAAGAGGAGAAGATGCGGAAGGAGAAGGAGTACCGGCGGAGACGCGAGGCGCACGAAGCGGTCATGGACTCCATCATCGAGCACGATCCCAAGGTCGAGCGCGACGTCTACACCCGGTTCTTTCTCAGAGATTTCTCCGTCTTTGACATCGACGAGGAGTGTAAGTAGCCTCCATCTTCATTGTATTTTTCTTGGCTAATAGTGCTAAGTTTCTAAATTTCTGATGTATGGTAACTGAATTACGTTACAGTAGGATGTCTCTCACCTGTATAATCGTCTATTAGGAGAATGCTCGACAATGTTCATTATTGATGGATAGCAGTAAACGGGAGATTGGATCTTTTGCCCCACTTTACTTGGGCATTAGATGATTTGCCCCATTTTACATAGGATTAGATCATTTGCCTCACTTTTCATTTTTCTTTTGATGATTTGCCCTTTTCAATTACTGTAATCATTTTTTATTTTGTATCCCTTTTTTCTCCATGTGAAAAGACACAATTGCCCCTGTGGCTAATTTACAATTTGACACTGTACAAATCTTTTTTCTTTACAAGCCTGTATCCAACCGAAGCAACTAATTAACAGGGAACAAATCACATTACTTTCTTTACATGGCTTTATCCAACGGAACCAACTACTAACAAATCATAGATTGATTTTGTTGTGTCGTGGTGTTCATGGCTAGTGGAGAGGCGGATCCACCGCCGGCCCCCAAGCCATCAACTCCGACGACCCCTGCACAGCGAGGCTTCACACAGATGACAACTGAGACGATCCCACAGACTGCCGGACAGGAAGGCGACTGTTGCGTCCATGGATCACCACGATCTGCTCCAGATTGGTCAGTATATTATCTCCCCTTCCTCCCACCCCACGCCAAACACACACACAGTGCCACACGGATCCAGGGTTTGAACCTCTTGGCATCTCCTCGCTAGGCAGCCCCTAACGCTGCTACACTTGTAGTAACCCTGCAACTGCAACAATATGATGGAAACATAATTATCAGGATTCAGGAGTATAAAGTTCTGAAATTATCCAAATCTTTAAACCATGTGGATGAATACTTCTACGAGGATCATGAATCCAATGACATGGGCATACACTTAGTTTTACTGGAAAATGAATATTAAACAATTTGTTAATTGTTTCCTAACATAACAAAATGACAGTTAGATGATGCCCTTATGTCCCCTCCATAACTGAAAATCTTTTGTTCTCCAAGTAGGTCTCGGCCGGTGGCTAGCAATGATACATATGTATCAACTATGGAAGGAAGTGTTGATTGGTCCAAGATTGAGATAGCACCAATGAATGATGAAGAAATTGATGTTCCTATAACAGAAGAGAACATGTGCTCGGTGCTTGGCATCAATGATGAACCTGAGCATCGGAAAATTGTATCTGAAGCAGCTATGAAAGCCTCCATTGCAGATGTTGATGCATGTGTGGCTGATATTGATGAGGATTTACTTGCTGATGCGGCTCTTCCTGTGCCTGACCATATGCCTGAAGAGGATCACTTTTGGTATGATAAGGAACATCCTGTGATAGAGGAAGGATCTTTGTTTCGTTCAATGAACGAGATTAGGATGCTCATGAGAACATTTGCTATTAGAGGCAAGTTTGACATCAAGACCAAGGATAGTGACACTACTAGATTTGTGGGTCACTGTAAAGGAAATGCATGTCCTTGGAGAATAACTGCTAGGACAATAGAAGATGGAAAAACAGTCAGGGTACAAACTTATCTAACATGAATCATCTTTTATGTTAAAACTATCTTTTATAAATTACTTGCAACTAATGGTTGGTATTGTGTTTTCTGCAGGTAAACAAGATAGTAAAGCCTCATAAGTGTTCATCAACCGCTGCAGTGATTACAAGCATGGCAGACCAAGCATGGGTGGCAGAAAAGGCAATGGGGTATCTTCAAACTGAACCAAACATTGGTGCCAGCGAGCTCCGAAAAAAGCTACAGGCCGAATACAAATGTACTATTGGGTATCATACTGTTGACAAGGGAAAAGAAAGGGCCAAGAATAGTTTATATGGGACCTGGGGAAAAAGCTTTCAGTCATTATTGAATTTCAAAGCTGAGATTGATAAAAGATCTCCTGGTAGCATTGTCGAGGTTGATGTCAAGAGGGAAGGAGGTGAAGTGCATTTCCGCAGATTTTTTATGGCACTTAAGCCGTGCATTGATGGCTTCTTGGCTGGTTGTAGACCATATGTCAGTATAGACTCCACATTTTTGACTGGAAAGTGGAATGGTCAATTAGCAGCATGTACAGCACTAGATGGACAAAATTGGATGTTTCCTTTAGCATTTGGTTTCTTTGGTACGGAGACCGAGGGTAACTGGATTTGGTTTATGCAACAACTGCATAGGGCAATAGGACATCTTCAAACTCTAGCTATTTGTACTGATGCATGCAAAGGGTTAGAGAATGCAGTTAAAATTGTGTTTCCTCAAGCTGAGCAAAGGGAATGCTTTAGGCATCTAATGGCAAACTTCAAAAAGAAGTTTCACGGAGATGTTTTTGGTCGCATGTGGCCAGCAGCCAAGGCTTATCATCTGGAAACATTTAATTATCATATGGGCAAGATATTTGAAGCTGAACCTGCAGTGAGTACCTACTTGTGTACCTATCATAACTTAAAGTGGATGAGATGTGACTTCAACACAGAAATAAAATGTGATTACATTCACAACAATCTAGCTGAGTGCTTCAATAGCTGGATCAAAGGAACAAAGGAGCTGCCCATGGATGAGCTAGCCGATGCAATAAGAGAGAAAATTATGATACTTGTTTATAGAAGGAGAAGGATTGGGGAAATGCTCCAGGGAGAGATATTGCCTGCTATCATTCAACAAATAAATAATAGAACTAGGCAACTTGACCATTTGGTTGTTGGAAGATCAACCGGAGAAAGTTGTGAGGTCAAGGACACTAGCAAGAATAATCTTAGGCATGTTGTGAAGATAGGCAGCCGTGAGTGCACCTGCCTAGAATGGCAACACACTGGAAAGCCATGTGAGCATGCACTTGCATTCCTTATAGAGACGGCAGATGTGAACTTTCAACCATATGTACATGAGTACTACTCCGTGAGTAGGTTTCGGGCTGCCTATGCTGGAGAGATTGAACCAATCACGGACAAGTCTCAATGGCCTCATGTTAATCTAGATTTTGAGATGGTGCCACCGGATTTAAAGAGCTCCGTTGGGAGACGGAGGAAGCAGAGAATCAAAAGTTGCCTTGAAGATGGTGGTGGCAGCAAACGGAAGAAAAAAGATGATAATGGCAAAACAAATGACCAAGAAGGAGGTGACAAAGAGAAGGAAAAGGAAAAGAAGAGATTTGGCAGCAGAAATAGGTGCAAAGAATGTGGGATATTGGGGCACAGGAAAGCAACTTGCAAAAAAAATGAAGCTAAAGAGAGGTAAACCATGCACTAATATCTCCTTTATATTAGTATCAAATTAGTACTATTATACCATTTCTAACATCCGGTGTGACTGAACTTTCTAGTGATGTGTCTGCTCGCGAGCTCGCTCCAGTTGTTGTTGCGACACCTACACGCACAACAACAATCACACTGCCTCCCAGCCTTCATAACAGCCCTGGGCCTATCACAAGGAGGTACCTATTATATTTGTCATAAGCACATTTGATTCATGCAAAAGAAAAATCCTACTTTTATAACATTGGTGTGTAAACATGCAGGAGGCTTGCTATGGCCATAGCTGGAGACGATGCATCACAGCCATGTGGGACAAGTACTGTTAATTCTACAGCATCACCTACTTCTCACTTCCCTTCACGCTCTACGGCATGCAAGAAAAAATTGACCCCGAAGAGGAAGAAGCTCTCATTTTAGTGCATTCAATTCTATTTTAAATTCGTAGAGGTGTTGAAATTTGTCAATTTCAAAGATATTGGCTCGAAAAAATACTTTTTTGCTTGATGTAAATTCGGATTAATTTATCATGTCGCTTGAACCAAGCAAACCTTTTTGTGGCATCAGTTCGTGATTTCAGTGTGATATATTCTCTCAATTCCATGTGCTAAGTGAACATATGTTGTCAGTCTATTTTTTTTCCTATGAAGATGTTATATGCTGCCAATTTCCAACGAAATGCATATGCCAGGATGCACATCATATATATAGATCTCTGACCAGTGACTAAAGTAGATCCAGCAAAAGATGAAGCATATATATTTTGAGTGTGATACAATTAAAGTATGAAGCATCTGGAGGAGATAACTAAACAAAGCATTTTATATAATGTACCCAGCTCCATGATTGAAGCAGTACCAGCTGCTAGGGTAATTAGTACTATCAACACTGTCGTCCAGCCATAGCTATTACCGACCAACGAGCTGACACACATCAAAACTGTAAATCCATTAATCATTGGAAGAAGGTAGTTTTTACCAGCAACGAGCGCACCATCTGCCGAGCTGCAGCTCGAGCCCTGGAATCCGCCCGTTCGCCGAGCTGGAGCGGGAGCCGCCGCGGCGGGCCGCCGAGCTGCAACGGGAGCCGCCGTCCCGGGCCGAGGAGCTGCAGCGGGAGCCACGGAACCCGCTGGTCCGCCGAGCTGCGGCGTGAGCCCCGGGAATCGCCGGTCCGCCGAGCTGCGGCCGGAGCCGCCGCCCCAGGCCGAGGAGCCGCAGCGGGAGCCCCGGGAGCCGCCGGCGCCGGCCGACCATCTGCGGGAGCTGCCGCGCCGGGCTGCTGCTGCCAAGATGGGGGCCAAGGTGCCGTGGTCGGCCTCCTCTGGTATGAGTAAAGAAGAACAGAGGAAATGCGTTGAACTGGGGAACAGTGAGCTCGTCGATGCAACTTAGTGTCAGTCCAACAGCGGTGTCAAATTGTAAATTAGCCACAGTGGCAATTGTGTCTTTTCGCATGGAGAAAAAAGGGATACAAAATAAAAAATGATTACAGTAATTGAAAAGGGCAAATCATCAAAAGAAAAATGAAAAGTGGGGCAAATGATCTAATCCTATGTAAAATGGGGCAAATCATCTAATGCCCAAGTAAAGTGGGGCAAAAGATCCAATCTCCCGCAGCAGTAAACAGCCAGTCTGAATTTATTTATATGGGTCATATGTATATCACTTATAACGACATAAATCGCGGATTTGACTAATATCTTTCTAAATTTCTGATGTATGGGAACAGTAGGATGTCTCTCACATGTACAATCGTCTATTAGGAGATTCCTCTGACATGCCATGTTCATTATTGATGACTAGCAGTGAACAGCGAATCTGAATTCATTTATTTGGCTCATATGTACTCCGTATCACTTGACAACAGGAAACACGGATTTTGCTGAAACTGAAATTAACTTGGTACAAATGGTGAGATGATAGCTTTCTCTTGAAGTTAACTCAGTAAGTGAAATCCGGATATTAGATGGTTTAACTCGGTGGGATAGAAATGGGGAAAACACAAACTGGGGCTGTTTATTGTGATGAAATAATTTGATAGATTTATATTTTACTTATTTATTGCAGCGTCTGTCCCTCCAATGCGATACTCTGATAGTACCTACGAAGATGAATTTGGGCTAGAAGACTCTGCAAACATCCTCTCTGTCAGCATAGTCTCCTCAGATGTAGGCTTCCCAGTCAATGTCTATGGCCGTGTCATTGCCAGAGACAGCATTGACTACAAGTGCATTTATCTCTTTCACCGCAATAGAGATGATTGCCAGCGTCTCAACAAGGTACATCCTTGCTTCTAAGTTTGTTCTAATCGGGTTTCATTTTATTTGAAGATGCCTTTAACATCTAAATGGGCTCATCTTAGTGCTGGTGGTTGTCGATTCAGATAGTCATTTGCATATAAATGGGGAAGCTTTTATGGCATGCTTTCAATCTTCATTTTGAGCAGTGTTTGGATGAGCATACTCTAATCTCTCATGCAATTCTTTTCATAGGATGGAATGCTGATTTTAACTGGCCCAAGTCGAGGTCTAGTGCTGGTTGATTTCATCTATCTAGAGATAGATCTTAAAATCAGGGAAGATGGAGTGTCTCCAGACAGGCCATTTAGCAAGGGTCTAATAAGTATTGATGGCCGAGTACTGTCTAGAGAGGAAGATGTCGTGGTTAGAAGTGAAACCCTTGAGAGCTGGCTCAGCACTACGGAAGTGAGATTCGCAACTGTTCTCAACGCAGTTGAGTGCACCATTGAAATCAAGCTTCTTGAGGGCCGTTTCAAAGGAAATATAATAGTTGGCATCTCAGATAAAGTTCGCAATCTGGACACTGAACAAACAATTGTGATTCATGATAGCAAGACAGATGGCATGGTGACAAGTGATCAAATTGGAGTTATCAAACTCCGGCGAAGTGTCATTACTATCTGTCTAGAAAGAATGCTGGTGTTTCACATGAATAATAATATGGCTGCTGGTATTTGTGGTGAACGAACCTTTGATTTAACTCCACGCCGCACTGGTGCAGATGAATTGGAAATTACGTGTGGTGCTGGGAAGTTCGGATTCAGGGTCGTCTGGTCCTTGATGGACTTTAGGCTGTAATCATGTGCCTTTATATACTAAGTTGAACTAAGTTATATCGCGAGTCAGTGATGTAATGGATAAGTAGATGTAGTGAACTGGGTTATATCGTGGTGTAATGATGCAGTGAACTAAGTTAATTGTGGTGCAATGATGTAGTGAACTAAGTTAATCGTGATGTAATGGTGTGGTGCACTAAGTTATATTATTGTTATTAGTTAACTTGATGGATTATAAGTAATGATGTAGCGAACTAAATTATAATGTATTATGGTGGCGTGTTATACCGAATTTGTTGGTTTCATTTTTTTGGCATAATCAAAGCAGATTAGCGTGCTTGGCATTTTGTTAGACATGTATTAGGCGGAAAGATGAACATTTGTCACTGTTAAGGGACTTTTCTATCATATTTATAACCGTGGTTTGTATTGATTGCTCATGGTCACTTCTGTGTTATCTAAATATCCTGAAAATTTAAATATTTGGAAGATGGTTTGTATTGATTGCATTCCATTTGGTTGTTGTTATTCTGAACCAACTTCTGAAGCACAACCTGGGTTCAACTAGGAAGGCAGGAGGCACCTGCATATTCTCAGTTCTGAACCACATGTTTGTTGGGAAGGAGTGTCCTGCCCGAGAAAGTGGCTTCATTTTTAGATCCATGTTGCTTGTTCAAGTCAATTTTGTTGGTACATAAGAAATTTAAGGATGTTTACAAAGGAAACGATCTTCAAGACACCATGCCGCCAGAGATACTTTTTCTTCCCATGTTCTCTTTTATAAACTTTGTTGGTTCTGGGCTTCATTTATTTTCCTACTAAATCAAGTATATTACCTAGGGCATACATTTATTTTCCCAGTAAATCAAGTATATTACCTAGTGCCTTTCTTATCACATATGTGAATGTCATTAGCCCAAAGACAAACGTTAATGTCAACAATTCATGATTTTTACAGTATATGATTTTGCCCTCAAGTTATGTATGAGTGTAATTTCTTGTTCTAAATATGATAGTGCGTGAAGTTGGTGGTGACGACAAATGCACTGGAAAATGTTGGAATTGCTAACTTGGATACATGGATCTAGCACGATGAGAGGATAAAGGTCAGTATGTTGTAATATTTGCCATTTCAATCTGAACTTCTGAATGATTGCCACCTCTACCTCTAAAAACCGTTGGTTGTAACACTCTTGATGGTTTGGCTTTACTAGCTGTTTTGAACGCATTGATTGGTACCAAGAGGCATGATTCTCCTGACCATAGTTTAAGAAATAATCAATACTTGATCGATTTTCTGTGAATCATTATTTAAACAGCACAAAACAAAAAGGTCCATGCTGTCTTTTGTTCTTGCACACCTTGAGGGCTGTTATGAAACCAGTGGACTGGTAACAATTGAAGATGGTAACTTCAAATAAAATGGATTAGGATCACGGATCTTCAGGGCCAGTAAATAAATTTTGAGTTATAGAACATCAGAATTATAATACGTTGAGCATGAACTGAAAACCTGAAATAGTATAGAACAGAACATCACAGCAAAGCTACTGGCTAGAGCTGGGAGATTGACATTGGTTAATGCTTTCTTCATGGCCACTGCAACTTATTTCCTCCCCGTTTTTGCTCCAAGCAAATGGACAACCAAGAGAATGGACAAGAAATTTTCTTTGGAACGTGGACGAGGAGGCTAAGGGGAGGAAATGTCTCATGAATTGGCGCTCTGTTTGCTCCCCCAAGAATGCCGGTGGTTTGGGCATCAAGGACACTGCTTACGTTAGTAGAGCATTGCACCTGCTTGTTTTAGTTTGGGCATCAAGAGACCTTGGTCTGGCAGCCCTACCCCCTGTGATAATTATTGATAAAAGGCATAAAGCTAGATGTTCTCTGTTTGCTCTGTTGCACACACATTGAGCTTGGTGATGCAGCTAAAGTGGGTTTTTGGATGGACCGTTGGTTGCTGCCAGAAGAATATTACTGTCAAAGAAACTTTGGGACTAAATGGTTGGATGTGTGACCTCCTGAGGATGAATAGTGAAGATGAACTAGGTCAGTTCATTGTTTTGTGGGACAAAGTGCGGTCTGTTAAGTTGTCCATGGGGCCGTATGATATTTGATGGCTACTAACGGTGGATCGTCGCTTCAGCTGCCTTGCATATGGATTTCACTTTGCTGCAAACTCCCCTCAACCACTATTGGATAGTGTTTGGAAAGTGAAGGCTGAGCCCAAAATTAAATTTTACTTGCGGCTTCTATTGAAGAATGGCACCTCTTCTGTCCTATGTGATCAGGTTCCTGAATCTGCTACTCAACTGACGTTTAACTACTCCTTCGCTCGCCACCTCTTCTGTCTCTCTGACGATAAGGTGGCTACCGTCGGATTTCGTGCTGTCACAATCAAAGTATGGTGGCACAAATCTTCCGCCCTAAGCAAGTTTGCTGTCTTGAAGAAGCAAGACACTGCTGCTGATTACATTGCGTAGAATCTATGGAAAGGGAGGAACTGCCGATCTTTTGAGGATGTGAGTGCACGCTGAGGTTGTAGTGTATAGCTTATGCTCATAGTCTGAGGTAGCGTCCTCCAAAGCATGCCTGGCTGAGTGTTGTATATCATGTTG
>NC_057794.1:14734566-14739428 GCF_018294505.1 Triticum aestivum
GAAAAAGCAGGCTATTGCCGGTAAAAAAAAACGGATTTGATGCTTCAGAGCAAACTTTGATGGTTAGCATTGCCGATGACCCTGAGTCTGAAACTTGTTTGCTCGTGAGACATGTTCAACTAAATTTGGAAACAGGTGATCAATGAAGGTTTCAGTCAAGGCATTATCCAAGTGCAAGCACAGATGTTCATCTTGAATGATGGCGCTTAATTTTCCTAAACAGTCAATACATTGTCCATATATTAACTAGCATTCTTCTTCCAGTCTCAGCATGACATTTTTTTTTCAAGGAACCAGCAGGAGCACTACCTTTTCATTTCAGATGAAAGAGGAGAGTATATGTATAGAGGTGTCATGTTTTTCAAAGGAACCTGACAAAACCCATCTCAGCATGACATAGGACGGCCGCTCGAGCATTGTCTAACTATAAAAATTTAAAAGGATCATGCGACGCGCCCCAACCTTTGAATCTTCCATGGAGCTTGAACGGAAGCCTGAGACCAGTATTACATGGTTGCTTCTGGGCTTGCATTATGTTTAAATGTTAGTTTATGTTGTACTGATATGATGTTAACTTTTCACTCTTTTTGTAGGCATTATGTACAATTTTTCTGCTCATTTGTACTTGATGCATTTGCCAAGCAGTTGTCTGGTCCTGCTATCTTTTTTTACCTGAATGTTACTCCCTCCGTTCCAAAATAGATGACTCAACTTTGTACTAAATTTATACTAAATCTAGTACAAAGTTGAGTCATCTATTAGTACAAAGTTGAGTCATCTATTTTGGAACGGAGGGAGTAGAAGGCTGATGTCAGATTTTTAAGGAGTCCGAGCGAACGATCTCGTGCATGTCGGGTTCCACGCACCATTCCTGAAGTGTTCACTGCAAATACATCATTTGAGCAAACTACGAGGTGTTGGCACTAAGCACTAATTGGTTGGCTCAGGATGTCAATATGAGCGAACACATTCACAGATAATAATTTATGGTTTTAGAGCATCTCAATTATCACCTTTTTCTGTTGATGTAGCATGACAATTTCATTCAGCTAGTATGGCAAATCCTGAATGGCAATTTTTAGTTTACAACATGGCAACTCCTTATACAACATCACATTTTTTTGAGCATTCGCTGAGAGTTTTTTCAATGAACGAAAATGTTTGCTTGTTCGTGTGACATCTAGGCTTAAGAGAATGATATATTACTCATATCAACAAGGTACACCTGCTTTTTAGAGCGCCATCCAAAAGGAACATCCAAGTTAAGTGCGTGCACGAGTGAGGAAACAAATGCGCATAAAATACTAGTGTTAGTACGTAAGGCCAGTTTAGATCCCAAGCGCAATGGCTAGGAACTGATATGTTTGGTCAGGGCGTTACAATTCCTACCTGGTTTGGAGAACGGTCATTCACTCAGGTTACCCCCAAGGGAATGTCAGCTGTATATTGACGCCCTCTTTTTAATTGTATACAGGGATCCATGCCGCCTCAGTGCTTCTGTTTTCAAGTGGATCCTGCTATACAACTGCCTTTGGCAGCTCCCACCTCCTTCTCATGGTGTACAAACTGTTGTGTAATCCAGAAATAGAGACCGGGAGTAGTCCCTACCCCCCCCTCCACCCTATAAGTCGTAGTAGTACTCCGATCAAAACCACTCTAGGATTTTCTATATATTTAAGAGACTGATCTCCACTGCATTTATTTATCTCAACATTCAACTATACGACCTTAACAGGCAACAACGCAGGGGCAAAATAGTCACCTCACATGCTATCCTGCATGAGAAAAGTCTACAACAACATGCAACCATGCTTGTGAAAACTATTATACTACATGTACTCTATACATATTTTACATCTATACAGTAATAAATTATTCATGTTTCAATTTCATCAAAATCTATAGTCACCAATTTCTACAACATCATGTGTGGGGTACTGCCTAGTTTCTAAAAGCCAGTACATAATAACTTACGAACGGCTCCCTACAATATAGCCAGACTCTTATGGGTGTTTAGTAAACATATATGTTGTACTCTCTTTGCACCAAGGGAACATATTAGTGATTCTAGAGGATTCCCCAAACTAGCCTTTCATGGTGTCAAAGCTTAGATGATGGTGACCGAGCCCTAGCTACTGGTTGTGATATGTCGGCGACCTCATGTTGCAGAGGAAGTTGTTGGGCAGTTTGTGGTCATGCAGAAAGCCGAAGCCCAACCCTGGGTGTTGCAGCGTGGTTGGATTGGAGCGGAGCGTGAGATATGGAGAGGATTGCAGGGATCGTCAGTGGTAATCGGCGGTGTGTGGAGGAGCTTCAGTGCTTGTGGACAATTGTGCAGACAGAGAATAAGCTCAATGTATGACAACAGTACTAGGCAGAGGAGTATTGTCCGGGCGAAGGTGCTGTTGCAAGTGTTGTGGAGCTGTGGAGGTTGTGGTTGGCTGCGCGCGTGAGTACAATGACCTACAGGCCTGCGGCGCTAGAACGTGAGGGTGAAAGGTACTCCCTCTGTCCCATAATATAAGAGCGTTTTTGACACTAAACTAGCTGGGTAAGGGCCCCTTCAAGTCTGGCTGCTTGTAGCTCACAAGGGAGAAGCATTGGAGGTGCCTGGTGGGTGCTATGTGTGCGAGCAGAGAAAAGGTGAACAAGCTGGCAGTGAAGAGGACGATAGCTCGTGGCTTCTGCAAGAACTAGATAAGAGGTGGGTTGCCGGAATTAGTTCTTAAGTTAGTGCTGCTCAAGAATCTGCAAGAGGAGAAGGTGCTACAACCTGGTTGAAAACATTGTTGCTGAGCCTAATTGCAAGAGGAGCAACTCTGCTAGTTATGTGAGTTTTGCAGTCTACACTACTGTGGGGGTGGGTGAATCACGGGATTCAACTAAGTTTTGAAAAAATGGCTCAACTTCTCACCGCAAAGGCAGGGATGCATCCTCCAGCAATGCAATAATCTCTCGTAGCAAGCTGACACAGAAAATAGAGTCGGTGCCAAATGATATCAAAATGGAGGGTATCACTGATTTTGAAGACAAAAGGACTTGATAACTTTGTTGAGGAGGAATCAATGGATCCAACGGATAAGACAAGTCCAGAGTGGAGGACATTGAGTACTACCAACTCGCTGGTGGTAGCATGGTTGATGAATAGTAACAAATGAGTTTTAAAAAGTAACACAAAATCCACTCGTCAACCAACTCATCAGTCATCACCCATCATTCATCATATGTGCTACTACTATTCAAGAAATATTCTACAACTATACAATAATAAAATACAATAATTTTTATGTATTTTTTATTATAATACTATTAACCCAAACACTAATGTTTCATATAACCAAATCTAATAATTAATCCCAACGAACTCTAGTACTCTCAACATGCAACTATGCCAACTCATCATTCATCATGGATGGGAAGATCTATCTTAACATGCAACATGAACCATGCATGCTACTCTTATTCAATAAATATTTTACAATTATACAATAACCGAACACAATAAACTACATATATTTTAGTTATCATACTATTAATACAAATACCAATGTTTCATACAACCAAATATCATTGAAATAACTGCAATCAATTCCCTCAGCTACGTGCAGAGTAGCATCTCTAGTTTTTAAAGTAGTATAGAGACGAGGGAGGTTGTTTTGCCTTGGGGGCTTCGTAGGCTGATAAGTCACTTGGGCTTGGCCCGGCCAAAAGCAGTTGTGACATAGAATAAACAAAGAGGAAAAGGAGTCGACGCGAAGGTAATCCCTACTCGACGCCTTTAGTGCTAGTTAACGTGCATTTCGTTAACTAGCGCATGAAGCATTCGAAAATGGGCGGTTGATCTAGGTTCCAGCGGGAGGGAGCTAAGCTTCCCAGCCAGTTTTTTTTCGTTTAGGTTTTTCTCTGGACGGGTTTTTGTTCGGTTTTTCTCTTTTTCTTTTTCTTTCCTTTACTGTTTTTCCTTTTTTACTTATTTTCCCCCTTTTTGAAAATGCACAACTTTTTAAATTTGATGAACCATTTCAAGCAAACAATTTTTTGAAAAATCGATGAATTTTCTCAATTTTGATGAACCTATTTGCAAATTTGATGAACTTTTTCAAAGTTTGATGAACTTTATTTGAAAATTGACGATTTGTTTTTTCAAATTCAATCAACTTTTCTTTGCAAACCATGAAATTTTTATAAAAATCGAACTTTTTAGAGTCCAATGAACTTCTTCAAAATCATCGAACCTTTTCTCAAACTCGTGAACTTTTTACTAAAATACATGAACATTTGTTGAATTCATGTTTTTTTAATTTTTGTTGTGTTTTTTTATTTCTTTAAAGTTCAATAGTTGACCGGTCAACTAGTCAACGGTCAACTGGTTAACCGTGGCCGAGTGAACCTATCTTCTTTTTAGCTAAACCAGTACGCGGTCTTTTTTTTAGCGTACCAGTGCGCGATCGGGCAAGTAGCCGCATCACGTTTTTTTGGGTCGGCCCAGAACTTTGAGCGCGTGGGTGCTGGTTCTCATAGCCAGTGCTTCAGGTGCCGACTTCGCGACGCAAAACCCTATTTGCTGCTCCTTGCGACAAGTTGTCGGAGCGCCACACAGGGATATCGAGGAGCGTTCTGGGGTTGGCCGGCACGTGAAACATTTCAGCGATTCTGATTTTGGGAACCATTGTGGTGGTACACAGCCGGTTTTTTCTTGTTTTGGGAGGCATCTAGGAGGTTCCCAAAACTTTTGTTTTCTGTTTCCTTTTAGTTTTTGCTTTTCTTTTTTCCAATTTCTTTTTTTCTTGTCTTCCTTTTTCTTTTTCTTTTTCGTTTTTCCCTTTTCCTTTTTTCTAGTTTTATTTTCATCTTTTTCGTTT
>NC_057794.1:14739767-14742018 GCF_018294505.1 Triticum aestivum
TTTCTTCGTTTTTTTCATTTCAGATTTTTACAAATGTGTCAAAATTTTCAAAATAGTTCAAATTTGTTAACATTTCAAAAAGTGTTTGGTATTTCAAAAAATTATTCGCATTTTGCAAAAGATGTTCAAAATTTTGGAAAATATTACGGTTTTCAAAAGTAATTGTTCGTGTATTAAAAAATGTTCACGCATCCAAAGTTGTTCGTGTTTTTCAAATTGTTCTGCGTTTCGAAATTTGTTCTTAAATTTAAAAAATGTGCGTGATTTTGTAATTCTTCCTTTCAAAAATTTGTTGTAGTTCATTATTTTTTGGCGTTAACAAAAAATGTTTGGATTTTTAGAAAAATGTTTGAAGTTTAGAAAACTGTTTGCGTTTTGTAAAAAAATGTTCAAAATTTCCAGAAAGTGTCCGTTTTCCGAAAGTTTGTTCATGTATTAAAAGTATGTTTGCAATTCATAATATTCTCGTGTATTAAAAAATTTCTCTCAATTTTAAAATTCATTCTTAAACTTTTAGAACTGTCTAGGCTTTAAAAAAATGTTTATGTCAAAAATTTGTTCCAATTTTTAGATTTTGTGCAGAAATTAAAAATGTTCCCGTTTCTTGAAAAAATGCGGGAATTTCATTATGTGTTCATGATTTGAGAAAATTTCAAAATTTCTTCATGACTTCTCAAGGAGATTTAATTTTGATAGATTGATATATCTTTTAGTTTCTGGATGCATATCAGACACAAGAGCACATCAGTCGTATTGGTTCTCGTGTCATAGCAGTTTCGAATCGCAGGAATCGTAAACCATTTTTCCATGTTTGACTCTCGCTCCTGTGCGATTGGCCGACTACTTGCCATCAAGAGCGGCATAGAACGCACAGAGCGACCGAGCTGGGCCGGCCTATTTAACGTTTCCGCTTGTTCTGATTTTTGGAACCTGCTGAAAGGTTACAGCCCAAGTTTTTACCGATGTGGGAATCTTCTAGAAGGTAATGGAATCTGTTTTATTCCTTCCCAAGTGTTTCTGGTTTCTGGTCTAATTTACTTATTTTTCCGTTTTGATTATCTTAAAATATGAAATGACATTTTTTTAAATCTTCAAAAAATGTTTAATTTCCAAAATTGTTCAGGATTGCAAAAAATGTTCGTTTTCTTCTAAAAAACTATCAGAATTCCAATTTTTGGGAATTGCAAAAAATTGTTCATGTTTTAAAGAAATGCTCAGAATTTCAAAAAGTTTTAGTGTTTTTCGAAAAATGTTGGGAATTTCATAATGTCTCCCGCTTTTGAAAAAGTTCGAAATTTTCAAAATGTTTGTGTTTACTGAAAAAAATTGCCATTTAAAAATGTGTTTGTTTTTTATTTTCTTTTTAGAAATTGTTCGCATTTTATGAAAATATTTTAAAAAACGTTTCCATTTTCATAAATCGGACGGAATTCTCCAAGTTTATTCACAATTTTAGAAAAGTAAGAAAGGGTTTGTTTTTGTCAAAAATGTTACAGCAACTCGGTGTCCTACTCTGATCTCAGAAAACAAACAAAACAAAAAACTCCGTCTCCCGTTACCAATGGGTCGGGCCTGTGCGAAGGAGCCACTCCTTGCCGCAGCGAACGGCGAGTAGGAGGTGACAACGGCGCTCTAGGGTTTGCTCGGAGGCGGCGGCGAGTAAGGATTCATTCCCCATGGCGTCTGTGGAGGAGTTTGAGGAAGAAGAGGAGGAGGTGGAGGGCTTCGAGCATTTCTTCTATGCCCGGGAGAATTGGGTTGCCTGGGCAGAGGAGGAGGTGGAGAGGCGTCGGTGGGAGGAAGATGAGAAGGCGTGGAAGACGGAGGAGAGCAGGTGGAGACGCGAGGCACACGAAGCGGTCATGGACTCCATCATCCAGCACGATCCCAAGGTGGGGCGCGAGGTCTACACCCGGTTTTTTCTCAGAGACTTCTCCGTCTTCGACATCAACGAGGAGTGTAAGCATAGCAGCCTCTCCATATCTCCTACGAGGCCAGTCTAAGTTTCACTGTTCATGTAAATGAAGTTAACCTTTTCTTTGAGCAGTGACCAGAGTCCCACCATAGGTTGTTTATATCTAATGAATTTTAGTGGGGCAACTGGTCAACTGTTTTGCTGTTATATCCTTCATCTTAGGAAGATATGAAGACATGCTTCTCTTAGAACGCGTACAATGATGCTATCTTTGGAGTGCCATGTTGGATAAATACTAAGATTGAGGAAAGGGAAACCATAAAAAATATGTTTGTA
>NC_057794.1:14742296-14820066 GCF_018294505.1 Triticum aestivum
TATGATAGCAGCGCGACACTTGATATCCATGTCGTCTGTGTGTGTGGTGGCGCCTGAGTCAGAGGATGGTCGGACCGCCGGAGACAGCCATGTCGCTGCTGACCACACGACCATGCCGACTCGCCGAGAGGCAATACACTATGATGGCTCAGGACGAACCTAAAGCAAACAATGAGAGTTTTTAGTATGGTGCATGGAAAAACAAGTACAAGAAAATATACCACAAACCGCAAAACTTCAATAATTAAGAAGACGATAATTACCGTTCCCCCGTGGTATGAAATCTCCCCAGGAGATATGTTCACTGCAATTTTCTCAACCATCTTCCTCATTGAATCATAATCATACAAACCTATGCGGGGGGTTATTTCTCGTGGCCTGTTTAGTATACCAAGGTCGAGACAATCGAGAAAAAAAAAATCTGATTTATATGTAACAACAACATAGAACAAATGCATTAGCATGGGCGGGAGATTGGCACAGCAAGAAGTTTCAAAAATGAAAAAGCTCAGTAGTTTGTGCATGCAAACTGGACCACATACCTGCAGAAACAAGTGACAATCAACTATATGGATGGTTGGGTTTCTCATTGAAACATCTGGCTTGAACTTTCTAACAGCTTGAAACAAGTGTTTCAGTACATACCGTCCCCAGTTCCAACTCTTAATCTTGCTAATGTCATTCAGTGCAGCCCAGAAGTCTATGGATATATAATCATGTTTGGAGGTGGAAGCCAGCACATGACCGATTATAAAAATAACAAATGCAATCTTGAAACAGTCCTGCTGTATTTGGGATGACGATTTTGATATCGCTCCAAGCAAAACATTTTCAGCTGCTTTTAGGCTATGCGTGCCTTTGTCACTGAATGATGCTGCCATTCGTGTGTACTCGATGCAGGCTTCTGATGGCTCGACGTCTTCGCCGTTTATATCCAATTCACCGGAGGGGATGCCAAAAACATAATTAAGCTTCTGTTCGGACAGTTCAAGCACACCCTGTTCCTCAAGGTTGATTGTGCTAGATTCTACATCCACTCGGTCCATTAAAAAAGCACTATACTTCAGATTAATCTTCTGCCATGCCTTCACCTCTAGAAACCCCCCAAATCCAATCTCCATAACTAGCTGCCGCTTGAAATCACTGAACTTGGCAACAACCGAACCAACTTTGAGCAATGAAAGCCCGGGGGTAAAATATGGTGTCCCTGGTAATCCAGTGGAACCACCTGAACCATCCTCGTCACTAACCCGATCTTCCGGGGATTGGTCACTGTTTTCTACACGATTAATCACCATAGCAGCTTGTATCCCGCTAAAAAAATCTGTCATCCTCACTTCTCTAATTGCCTCACGGCAAAAAACTTCTGCCTATGCGAACAGAAGCGAGCTAGGGATGAGCAAAACACTAAGAACAGGGGCGGATACGGCAGCACATATCGAAAAACAGAGGAGGGGGGCGAGGGTGGGTACCTTTGCGGAGAACTCTTCTTCCGTACGCCGCACGCCGCCGGCCAAGAATCAACCTCGGGCGTCGCCTGGACGCCCGGGGACGAGGGAGTCGGTGCTCCCGCTTGCTCCTTCAAAACAAAAGTCGGGGAAGAACAGGGGGGGCTCGAGAGATGAATGCCGAGGGCAGGGGTAGATGGAGACAACTGTGGGTGAGGTGACGGTGTAGTAAATTACCATACAAGACATGACTCTGAAAAGAGAACCAGAATGCGCGACGGAAAGTTGATGCACAACAGCGGGCCTCACACATTAAACCTGAACTGGCTAATGATATCTCTATGGTTATTAGCGGCCGTCACACCTAAAACATGAACGCGTCGTTGACTTGAAACAATCAAATGTTCCAGCCAAGTGTTAAACTTATGTTAGATAACCATCATCACATGACATGAATCATGGTAAATGTATTGCAGGCACGGGGCACATCTTACTAACCTAGACATTTGTCAAAATCATGGGCAAGACCTGGCAATTAGTGAAACAAAACAACTTATTTGGTTCTGCTTAGCGAACTGTACCTAAAGGAAACCAACTTGCGTGTTAGCTGGTCGTCAGACTGCCACGTCCCGCGATTGAACAAAAATGTGATTGTGAATCAGCAACGTTGCTCCATAGGAAAATTACACGTCGTACATGTCTCCGCCATCCCCGGTCGAACATGTACAGCTCGCCAAAGTTTTGTTCGTACATGTCAGCTGCGAGACAAATGCCTATAGACTTTTGCATGTACTTGGGACCTGGCTCCTCCAATACAGGCCAAAAATAAATCAAATACATGAGGGATACGTTGCAAGCAGGAATCCACATGGCGTTTTCACGGCCTCTCGATACCGGCCTCCTTGGTGCGCGGCCGCTGTTCGCATTTTTCGTTATGGATAGACGTTCTTGGGGTATTATAGTTTTTGTATTTGGCGACTTGCCGGTAGTTGTTGTGACGGAATAGAGTAATATAGAATTGCGAGAAGTATATTTTTCTCCAAAGTATAGAAATTGTTCTTCAATTTCAAAATCAGTAAAACTTACTCCCTCAATTTCTCAAATTAGATAATTTCAGTCCCTTAACTTCTCAAACCAGATAACTTCAGTCCCTCATACCGTTTAAGGTGGTTTTCATCTCATGTTGACACAATTTTGACTAAAAACTTGACACATTGTTCGGATTTGACTGCCATGTCACTGTCCACTTTGGCGCCATGTTTAGTGGGGAGCATGATCAGCACTGCCATCGTTGGGTCGGTGTTCATCGTCTTGTACTGCAGGAAGAGGGAGGCGTCCCTATGCAGCGGCCACTGGACGCTGGAGCACCTCGTCCCCGACGACCAGGCGTCGGAGTTGCACGTGCTCGCCTGCGTACATTGCATAGTTTTAAATAACCGGCTATAGCTTCGTTATAGCTCCGCTATAGCTGTTTGAGCATGTTGCCGCTAAATGATTTCATATATAATTTGTCGCTATAGTCCAGTTATAGCTGTTTTTAAGAGTCGTCACTATATGCTATAGCCCGCTATTTAAAACATTGATACATTGACGCCGGTGATGCTCTCAACCTTTAGGAGCTGCCAGCAGCAAGCAAGCACGGCCGTGCATGCCCTGCACCTCTACGACACTGCGCGAATGCACGCCCGCGCAGACATCGGCGGCGTCAAGTGCTACGCGGTAGTCCGTGCGAGCTCTCGCCGATGCTCGTTGCCTTCTCTTCGCTGGTCCGTGCGAACCATGGGACCTTCTGCTCCTCTTCCAAGCGCGCCCGCAGATGCCGCCTTCGACCAGGACTCGTGTATGCGGCGCTTCGGCGACAATGACCGTGACCAAGCCGCGTTCACCGCCGTCTGTAGACTGTGGCGCCGCGTGTCGAGCACCACCAGCACGGCTCAACCGCAACTCCCTGCACCAAGGACACGAATGACACATTTTTATGGGCATAACTCATGATTCGCGTGCGCCTGTTACTCGCATGTTCTCGCCGGGAAGGGGTCAACATCATGTACGTACGTGCGTGTCTTGCCGGCGATCATCTAGCTCGATTTTCACGTGAGCATCCAAAGCCAATTTTGCTGGTACGTAAAGCTCGACCGCCCTGGCGCCTGCGGCCCTGCCCGTGCTGGCCGCATGACCTGGACGGCAAGCATGGCGAAGGCCAGCACCCCGTGAGCCAGGCCACCATGGCCGAGCATGTACACAACATACAGTGCCATCGCTGTTCGTGGTGTGGCAGTCTAGCCCGGATGACGTCTCATGTTTTTAGTTAAAACCGTGTTCACGTCGGATGAAAACCACAAAAAGTGGTACAAAAGGACCGATCTTATCCCGGTTAAGGAGTTGAGGAACCAAGGTTTGCCGGTTTTGAAGTTGAAGGATAAGTTCTATATTTTCGAAAGAGTTGAGGGACGAAAAATATACTTCTCCCTATAGAATTAGAAGACAAGGATTTTACATAATATAATGCTGACATCACCATCGATAATAAAAATGTAAGTGATTATCGGCTAAAGTACCATGATTATCAGTGAATAAAACAATTATGTCCAGCAGCATTATCATTATGATTACCCAATGAAGAGACTTGTATAAAATAAAAATTATTGTATTGCCTTCAGCGAAGAATACAATATCTTTTTTGTATTTTTTTTGAGGCACTCTTTTTTGTATATCATTAAGAATACAATATCTTTTTTGTATATTATTTTATGCTCTACGCTAAGGGTCTCTGATTCTAGTTTTGCCCCGGGCCCCCGAACTCTCTTAATTAAGGGCTGACACGTCAGTTGGACCATTGGCCCAGCCCAAAGAATCAACAAAGAGGAAAGGGGGTCGACAGCTGCGCTGTAGGGTTAGCTCGATTGGCTCGGCGGGCTGCGGCAGCGGCGGCGGCGAGTTAGGATTCTGCACAGGAGGAGGAGGTCGTGCACATGGAGTTTCTCTTCCTTGACGAGGAGGACTGGGCGGAGATGGAGGCGGATAAGGAGAAGGAGGCGGAGAGGCGCCGGCGGGAGGAAGAGGAGAAGGCGCGGAGGACGGAGGAGAACCGGCGGAGACGCGAGGCACACGATGCGGTCATGGACTCCATCATCCAGCACGATCCCAAGGTGGGGCGCGACGTCTACACCCGATTCTTTCTCAGAGATTTCTCCGTCTTTGACATCAACGAAGAGTGTAAGCAGCCTCTATATTCATCCACAATTGTGTTTCCTTGGTTGATATTTGTAAATTTCCGAAGTATGCGAACTGAATTACGGTATGTATGGCTAGCCTGTATAACCGTCTGCATGAGAATGCTCTGATATGCCATGCTCATTATTAAATATTAATGCATGCATACCAGTAAACAACGAATATGGATTCATTTATTTGGATTTTGATTCATATGTATCACTTTACAACAGGGATCACTGTATTTTGCTAAAACTGTATCAACTTTGTACAAATGGTGGGACTATAGTTTTCTCTCAAATTTAACTCGTAAGTGAAATAAGAATAAGAATGTATTATAACGTTTAACTCACTGGGATAGAAATGGAAAGAAGGGCTGTTTATTCTGATGAAATAATTTGATAGATTTGTTTTGCTTATTCACTGCAGCGTCTGTCCCTCCAATGCGATACACCGATAGTATCTATGAAGAAGAATTTGGGTTAGAAGACTCTGCAAACATACTCTCCGTCAGCATAGTCTCCTCAGATGTAGGTTTCCCAGTCAATGTCTATGGCCGTGTCATTGCCAGAGACAGCATTGACTACAAGTGCACTTATCTCTTTCACCGCAGTAGAGATGATTGCCAGCGTCTCAACAAGGTACATCCTTGCTTCTAAGTTTGTTCCAATCGGGTTTCATTTTACTCGATGATGCATTTAATATCAACTGTTAATAGACATCTAAATATATGAACAGGAGTCATCTTAGTGCTTGTGAAGTAGTGATTGTCGATCCAGATAGTCATCTGCCTATAAATGGAGTAGCTTTTATGGCATGCTTCCAGTCTTCATTTTGAGCAGTATTTGGATGAGCATACTTTAATCTCTCGCACCATTCTTTTCGTAGGATGGAATGCTGATTTTAACTGGCCCAGGTCGAGGACTAGTGCTGGTTGATTTCATCTATCTAGAGATAGATCTTAAAATCAGGGAAGATGGAGTGTCTCCAGACAAGCCATTTAGCAAGGGTCTAATAAATATTGATGGCCGAGTACTGTCTAGAGAGGAAGATGTCGTGGTTAGAAGGGAAACCCTTGAGAGCTGGCTTAGCACTATGGAAGTGAGATTCACAACTGTCCTGAACGCAGCCGAGTGCACCATTGAAATCAAGCTCATTGAGGGGCTTTTTAAAGGAAATATAACAGTTGGCATCGCGGATAAAGCTCACAAGCTGGACATGGAACAAACGATTGTGATTCATGATAGCACAGCAGATGGCGTGATTACAAGTGATGAAAGTGGAGTTATCAAACTGCGGCGAAGTGTCATTACTATCTGTCTGGAAAGAACAGTGGTGTTTTAAATCAATAATGTGGCTGCTGGTGTTTGTGCTGAACGAACCTTTGATTTCACTCCACACCGCACTGGTGCAGATGAAGAGGAAATTACATGTGGTGCTGGGAAGTTCGGATTCAGGGTTGTCTGGTCCTTGATGGACTTTAGGCTCTAATCCCGTGGCTTAGTAAACTTAGTTCTGATGTAATGGAGTGATGCAATGATGTGATTCACTAAGTTACATTATTGTTATTAAGTAAATTGATGGATTATAAGTAATGAGTAGCGAACTAAGTTATTATGTATTATGGTGGAGTCGTATACTGAATTTGTTGGTTTAATTTTTTGGCATAATTAAAGAAGTTTAGTGCACTTGGCATTTTGTTAGACATGTATTAGGCAGAAATATGAACATATATATGTCACTTTAAGGGACTTTTCTATCATATTTATCTATGGTTTGTATTGATTTCTCATGATCACTTATGTGTTATCTAAATATCCTGAAAATTAAATTATTTGGAAGATGGCTTTGCATTGCATTTCGTTGCTGTTTTTATGAACTAACTTCTGATGCACAACTAGGAAGATGGTTCAATTAGTAAAGCAGGAGGCACCTGCATGTTCTCAGTTCTGAACCACGTGTTTGTAGAGAAGGCGTCTCTTTCCTGAATGAGGCTTCATTTTTGGATCCATGTTGCCTGTTCAAGAGACAAAAATTTGGTGGTACACAATAAATTTGAGGATCTTTACAAAGGAAGCGATCATAAGACACCATGCCGCCAGAGGTACTTTTTCTTCCCATGTTCTTTTTTATAAATGGTGTTGCTTCTGGGCCTCTGGCAATGCCTCCACATATGCATATGTGGATATGCTAATTTACGACATCTGTGCTGATATTTCTCCTAAATCAAGTACATTACCTAGGTCATACGTTTATTTTCCCACTAAATCAAGTATATTACCTAGTGCCTTTCTTATCACATATGTGAATGTCATTAGCCCAAAGACAAACAACTCATGCCTTTTACAGTATATGATTTTGCTCTTAAGTTATGAATGAGTGTAATTTCTTGTTCTAAATATGCTAGTACGTGAAGTTGGTGGTGATGAGAAGTGCACTGGAAAATGTTGGAATTACCGCGAAAAAGAAGAAGGAAAATGTTGGAATTGCTGACTTGGCTACATAGATTTAGCACCATGAGAGGATAAAGGTCAGTATGTTGTAATATTTGCCACTTCATTCTGAACTTCTGAATGATTGCCATCTCTACCTTGAAAAACCCTTTTTTTGTAATGCTCTTGATGGTTTGGCTCTTCCCCTCCCATTCCCATGGCTCACCCTCCAAGACGACAATTTCCTTAACATTTCAGGTGGTGAATTTCACCACCTGCCTGTACAAGATGGCGCTTCTTGTCATGGATCTGTCGGCCACTGGCTATTCCTCATGCGTGGTAATTGACAACCATTGTTGGGCCACTCTTTGCATTATCCAACCACCTAACGCGATTAGCAGTTTTAGAGACAACTCACTACTGGAGCTCCGGGATATTGCCTTCTCAAATGGAAGTTTGTATGTGTTTTCTACGCATGAGAGCTTTTTCAAGCTAGAGTACGGTACCATCAACGACCTTGGCATCTCACACACTCAATACATGATTGAGTCTATGGCCGAGTGTTCAAGAGATATGCACCAGGTGCCCGACGGCGTGTGGTACATGAGCAGGAAGCTGCACCTAGTTGAATGTGGCGGTAGACTGCTGATGGTCAAGCGATGGATTCGCCACATGCCCCGGTCATCCGTATGTGGTGATATTGCCAATGAGTATGGTTTTGTGTAGCTCAAGCTACGTGGTACCCCATATCTTAGCCATCCATTTTTGCATTTTGATCTGTGCAGGCACATTTATCATTTTTGTTTCTCTCAAACGAAACAACGTATAAACTTCAGACTTTGCAGGACAACAAAACATTTTAATTACTAGCAAAAGAGCCCGTGCGTTGCAACGGAAGAGAAAACATAACACACGCTCTTAACCCAACAACCATCACTCAAGACCACAATAAGTCCATCTTCTTTATTTTTGCGAGGCATCATATTTGTGTTGCCGCTTATCCTTCTTCTCATCCTCACCGGCGATGGCCTCGGTGTTCACACAAAACAAAACAAAAACGTGTTTGAATATGGTTAATCCTAAGGCGTCTCTCTCTCCCTTTCTCTCTCTCGCTATCTCTCACTCCCGCGATGAGAAATCTATTGTTTTCTCCTGTGACATTTTTCAGAGATATGCATGTGTAGTTAGCAATGTTTTCTTTTCCCTATATGGTTATAGTGGGGTGTTTATTTGCAATTCGGATCGCCGCCGGTATGAAAGAAAAATGGATCTTGCGTTATAAATTATAATTTTGCTTCCAAAACAATATTTTAACAATATTTAAAGGTAAAATTAACAACATATTTAGATTCCACATATTTTTCTAATAAAATTTCATATATAATATGTTAAAATCGAAGTTACGGTTTAAAAGATACGGATAATTTAGAAAATCATTTGTTTGACTTAAATATATTCTAAAATAATATTTATCATACTTAACATGTAAAAATAATCTCATATTCATATTCTACATATTTTTCTAATCAAGTTTCATATATAACATGTTCAAATCGGAGTTACGGTTTAAAAGATATGGATGATTTAAAAAAGCATTTGTTTGACTTATATATGATCCGCGGATGAATTACCTAAAACATCAGGGGGTTTCAGAAAATGTAAAATAACGGTTCGGGTGTGACTTAAATCCGAACCGCGGGTTGAGTTCATCAAAACACAGGGACTTTTTTGAAAAATGCCATGACAGACGACCGAAACCCAATTTGCTTTAGTATCAGGTAAAGACTATGTGGGAAAAAGTTTCAGATTTTTTCATGCATTTTAAATGCTAAAAAAATATTTTTTAATCAAAAAAATCCTCATTTTGTATATTTGTAAAAAATGTTTTGTTTTACTGTATTTAAACTTCAGACCTACAGAGAAACTTTCTATATTGCCAATACTTCTCACACTGAGGGATCTGAGGTCTTTGAGCCAGACTTGCATGTCATCCCTGGTTCATGGAGAAGGATCAATAACTTGGGTGGCCGAGCACTCTTTGTTGGCCAGCATTACACAAAGTCCATGCCTGCTCAGGCAAGCGTCGGGCTTCAAGGGGATTGCATATAATTCATGTGTGATTACCACAGTCTAGCTTTTACGTTAAATCCTCTTATAGACTCTGACATGTACAACATGAGAAGTAGGATGAGCGTGCCCCTGTTGTCAGTGACTACTGTGGCGGTGCTGCATCAGCTTCCTACTGGCCAGTCCCATCCAGCATGGTTTTTTCCATTCTGAACAACCCTATCATGCATGGGGTATTATCTTGTTCTGGAGACCCCCATAAGTATGGCCAGCTTTGTTCTGTTGAGATGGGATGTGTGATCGACCCGTCGGTTGGTTTTCCTCATGGTTGTAATGTTACCATCCGATCTTATTATATGTAATTGTATACTTGCAAGTCTCATGGATAATCTTTATTTCTTGTATTCAAAGGCTTGAATCTTTCATCATAGAAGATTCAAGATTTTGTCCACCTAGCAATGAAATGTACTTGTATAAACAGGTGATTTTTTCTTTGAATTTGCTTTGTACAAAGATGGTGCAAAATTGATACATGTTTAATAATCTAAGGAGCTGTAGTTTTTTTTATGAATTTGGTCAAGAAAATGAAAAATATTATGACATGATATATATCCTTCGTACTTGCTTCCTGATTATATTTTCGCTAGATGGTGCTTTAGTTGTCTCATAATACCACGTCAAGGCATATATACAAGCAAAACTAGTTCACACCTGGCCTTTACATGGCTAGCGCGTATGCAACCGCCACAAACACAACCACACAATGAGAAGGCAAAACACATGAGAAGTACATGCACATTAGTTTGGTCTTAAGTCAAACTTTATGAAGTTTGATCAAGTTTATAAAAAATATCAACATTTACTACACCAAATCAATATATATATATATATATATATATATATATATAATAATCAAATACATGATGAAATATATCTTCATATCGTATTTATTTGATATTTTAGATGTTCATAATTTCAAATATAAATTTGGTCAAACAAAAGCTGGACATAACGCTTTAACATTTCAACAAGGGCAAAATATACTTTATAAGAAAAGCCTGGGTACGCAAGAATTTTAACTCGTTTTAGGAGTACAATCTTTTCAATATTTGGAGGATTAAAAACCTTAGAGAAATATATTTTTACGTAGGGGAATTGAAAACACGCCCAAAACAACTAAAACATATTCAAATCCATGACATGCTAATGCTCCACCAGTGGTTATTAGTCCATTATATTAACTTATTCTTGAGTCTCGACCATGCACATGAAGCTAGCTAGCCGATGCTTGGGGTGTCGGCGACGATGTCGATGAAGATGCGGACGTGCTCAGGCCTGAAGTCCTTGGTTACTGGCATACCGACGGGCAGCGTGGCATACCGACGGGCAGCACGATGATGTCAGCGTTGGGCTTGTCTGCAAGGATGATCTTCTTGGCTTCTTCGGCGCACAACCCGACAACCTCCGGCCACCTCGTCTTCTCGTCGCCGGCAATGTTGTCGGAGAAGCTCATCGTCGCGCTACCAAAACAGAAGTTTAAACCAAGGCTAAAGATTTCTCAAGAAAATTGAGGCATCCGGTGTTGTGACTCACCGGTTAAATCTAGACTGGAGAGTGCTAGCTATAGCAGCTTGTGCCTGGAACGACGCTATTTAATACTCTCTCCGTTCGGAAATACTTGTCGGGAAGATGAATGTATTTAGATGTATTTTTGTTTTAGATGCATTCATTTTCATCAATTTTTACGACAAGTATTTCCGGACGGAGGAGTAGTAATTTGATTGTGTTGTATTGATCGATCGATCGAGTAGGAAAATGCTGTATTTATAGGCAGAGACATGGCAATACCTTGCTTGGGATAGAAGACATGAGGTGTGATGCTGGTGACGTACTGAGGTCAAAGAAGTAACCTCTAGCTAACTAGCTATCTGTAAATTCCACGTCTGTAGTTCTACTATTCAACTCACGACGAGGATAACATATTATTCAACCGACAATACAAGTCGCTATGTACGTGGTGGATAACGTGCTATTGAACCAACAGTACAAGTCAAGATGTACTTTGTGGATAACGTACTATTCAACTAGATGAGGATAACATTATGAATTTCGTGTGTGTCATGCGTGGCCCATGCTTAATAAAACGATATGTCCTTCATCTGCGGAGCAATTCAGGGGTCAATGGTACATACGTGGGAACATAATATCGACATGTACAGAATATTCCTAACTAAAAACCGATCTATATTATAACTTGGGTTTTTTTTGCATGGTAATATGTTTCTCATTCATATCATAAAGGTCAAAGTACAAGTCACGTAAAAACCGACATGGCAAAACTGAAACGATAGTAGAACATTTCTGAGCTTGACACCAACACCCGTCACCTTCCTCCGTCACCACCACAACAGCCACCGAAGAAAAGAATGACGAATCACCTCCTCACCCGAGCTCGACGCGGCACCATCGCTGATATGCAGCTCTGCGGACCTCCAAGGTGGCTTATCAAAAGTGAAGCCCTTGTCGTTAGATGAATCAGACCAGGGCAACACCCCGTACACGCCATCGAACTCCAGATTTGGCACCCAACCACGACTAAGACGCCGAAGAAGGAAACAATACCTGCCATCTACTAACCACGAGCCCAACAGACATTCCGTCTTCCAGATGTCATCGATGCAGAGCACAATCTGCATTCGCTCCAGGACTAACTCTCAAGCTCCACGCCGGCGCTGGAGCAAAGGTCGTCACAACGGCGGAGCCCGAGGACACAGGTCAACCGCGAGGACGCCGCCGCCGCCATGCCATCCTTGTTTGAATAGACTGGTTTCCAAATACATCCCCAACCATAGAACCGATAACCTCGTTAGGGAAGGATCCAAATAATCTTTATTTAGCATCGTCATCGTCGCCGCTGAAGCAAATACGATGAACAGGCTAAAAACCTAAACTACGAGGGAGTAGAAATGATCCACATGCGTGGATCCGGCGACCGCCAGACCACCGATAACCGACGTAGCCGGTGAAGGGGAGCCGCCGGAGGACGGCGCTGGAAGACTGGCCTCTCCTGGCGGCGGCTAAGGTTCCAGAAGCCAGGGAACAAGAGGAAAAGGATCGCTTAGTAGGAGCAAGTTTACCCTCGTTCTTCGGTCCGTGTCACATGTACAAATGGCACATAGTTACTTTTTTTAACACAGTACAGAAGCAAGCGCTCATACGTATGCACATACACTCATACGTATGAATGCACACACGCACACCCTATGAGCACCTTCGAGAAACTGAGCCGGCATATCATATTGATATTTACGAAGTCATCGTAGGCGCCTCGTCGTCGACGGGAACGTCTCCTCCCACTGAAAGTGCGCTGAAAATTCTGAAATAAATCCAGGAATAATGCGAGCACTAGGACTTGAACCCTGGTGGGCTGAGGATACCACTGTCCTTCTAACCATCCAACACAAATTGATTCGCATGACACATAGTTACTTGGATATATTGATGATGTCTACTTTTGCACTCGATGACGGAGAAAACAAAACATCTTCCCATAGAAAAAAAAACACCGATAGGGCTAAACAACCATCCCCAACTCGTCCAGACAGAAACAGGGAGGCCTAACCTCACTAACTTCCCAACGAAAACGAATTTGGCAGTGCTTTTTGGAACATGGCAGACATAATACCAAAACGCGAAGCATCGCCCGTCCACTCCGTTGAATGACGCTATCGTATAACATCTAGAAGAAACACAAAAACAAACGGGCACCAGATCTGGCCAAGACCGAAGCTCACATGCCTTCCACTGGCGCTAATCAGCATCACTAGAACGAGATCACGATTAGAAGGACTTATTCTATGGTGCAGGTGACGCCGTCACCTCCTTATCGTCGACTAGACATCTAGACTAAACCCTAACTAGGGCTAAGACTGCCCAAAATCCATAATCAATCCTCAAACGGCTGTTCCCTTCCACCTTTCTGACGTTGGAAACACAACAGAAGGAGAGAGGAACCAGCGGCAGCAGCGGCTGCATTTACGGAAAACCCTAGTCACATCACATGCGTTCTTTGCGATAGGAATTGGTGTGAATCACACGTTCACTTGTTTTCTATATATGTTCCTTTTGGCTAAGCACATCGCTTTTGAGTATTCAAAATATGCTTCGATTGGACTTGGGCTAGATTGCATAGATCAGTTTTTTTGCCAAATGTTTTTCGTTGCCGAGGTGGTTTCTACTTGGTGTTGTTTAATGTAAATCATGATTTTCTTTACTTGCATATTTTATATTTTCAAATTCATTCCGGTTCCTAGTAGTTCACACACCTTCCTTTTTGGGGGGAATTGTTCCTTGGTGGTGAATTGATGATTAAAATTGAGTTCAGAACTTCGGTTGCTCGGAAAAATACGATCAAACCAAGCAGAATACGTACAGATATAAGTTTTTCTCAATCAGCTATGGACGGAACTTCACAGTTCACACAAACCTGTAGATTACTGAATGATCAAACATATGACTTCCATACATTTTTATTCCTCCATTATTGATTTATTTATGAGCCAGCATCTATGCCGGCCACAGCAAGCAAAGGCAATCCAACTAGCCAACGTGGGGGATCTCGGCGACAGTGCCGACGAAGATGCGGACGCGGTTGGGCCTGAAGTCTTCGGTCACCGCCGAACCAACCGGCACGACGACGATGTCGGCGTCAGGCTTGTCCTTGATGATGATCTCCTTGGCCTCCTTGATGGTCAGCCCGACCACCTCCGGCCACGAAGTCTTCTTGCACCCACCGGCGACGTCGTCCGAGGAGCTCATCGTCGTCGCACTGGTTAAGATCGATCAACACAGAGTTAAATGCACCGAAGGTCCTAAAAGTTTCGTCGGGGTGTTACTTTAGTCCTAATTCTTCCAAAATGCATCTTTAGGTCCTAATTCTTTAGTAAGTGGTTCATGCGAGGTCCTTTTTTCACGATCGCTCGTTGACCTGCCCGCGTGGCGCATTGACCCACGCCACGTCGACAGAGGACCCAACCGCCAGGCAAAAAAAAAATACACTGGAGGTCCTAATAGTTTCTGGGCAGTATCACTTTAGTCCTACTTCTTTCAAAATGCACGTTTAGATCATAATTCTATAGTAAGTGGTTCACGTGAGGTCCTTTCTGCACGAACTTTCGCTGACCTGCTTGCGTGACGCGTTGACCCATGCCATGTCAACTTAGAGGCCGTCGTCGTTGCTCTTTTTTTTACAGAAAGCCCCTTGTAATCCCCCCTCTTAACACTTCCCAACCCCTCACCATCGCCATGGCTGGGGCAGCAAGCTCCTCGGCATGGAAGCGGGTGATGAAGAGGAGCGTTGTAGCAGCGTCGGCCGCGCTGCCTCCTCCACAAGCTCCTACTACCTAACCCCAAATCGAAGCAAGCAGTTTGAGGAACTTAACGAAACAGTGCAAATCGAACTAAATTAATGCCTACAGCTAGTGATTGTGGTAGAGTAGAGGAAATCACATAGCTACGGGACGATAGCGGTGAAAAAATTAGGATTCTTTGCAATGTTCCACATCTGCTAGTGAACCTAAATTGACGTGGCATGGGTCAATGCTCAACCAAGCAGGTCTGCAAATGATCGTGCGAAAAAGGACCTCGTGTGAATCACTTACTATAGAATTAGGACCTAAACGTGCATTTTGATAGAAGTAGGACTAAAGTGACACTGCCCAGAAACTTTTAGGACCACCAATATATTTTTCTCGCCAGCCGGTTGGGCCCTCTGTCGACGTGGCATGGGTCAACATGCCACGCGGGCAGGTCAACGAGCGCTCGTGAAAAAGGACCTCGGGTGAACCATTTACTAAAGAATTAGGACCTAAAGGTGCAGTTTGTAAGAATTAGTACTAAAGTGACACACCGATGAAATGTTTAGGACCTCTAGTGCATTTAACTCATCAACACAGCTAGCTCAACTGACGCATGCAGTGAGGAATTTCAACAACAAACTAAACAAGACTAATTGCTGCACATCTAGTTACTACTCACCGATTAATGGACGGTCTTCTCCCAGCTGATGGACGTACGGCCGATGATATTCGATGATTAACAGGCTAGCAAGTTGCGCTGTGCGTGAGACTTGATTTGCATAACACATTGGTCGCGTGATGTATATATAGTAGAGAGATTACGAGTAGGTAGCAGCTGCAATTTCCCATCCATGGTACGTTCTAGTAGCAAGGTACACGTGCCACACGACTTGCATGCAAAGCTTCTTCGTGGACACATCCATTAAGTTGGGTCAAGCAAGCAACCTACAGGTAGCTGGCGAATTGATATGGTCTTGAATGCTTACTTCCACGTACGTGATAAGAGATAATGTTTTCAGGTATTCTAAAATTATAATATATTAATATCAAGGATAATAATATTATCTCTCCAGAAAACTATGAACTTATTATAGTGTAGTCTTGAGAAAATCATGAATTTACGATAATATTATTTAACTACCGAGTTACCGGAAGGACAATAATATTCTCTCTCCAGAAAACTATGGACTTATTAAAGTGTAGTCACCAGAAAATCATGGGCTTACTATAATATTATTTAACTACCGACTTACCAGAAGGATAATAATATTATCTCCCCAGAAAACTATGGACTTATTATACTGTAGTCTCTAGAAAATCATGTACTTGCTATAATATTATTTAACTACCGACTTACTGGAAGGATAATAATATTATCTCTCCAGAAACTATGCACCTATTATAATGTAGTCTCTAGAAAATCATGGACTTACTATAATATTATTTAACTACCGAGATACCGGAAATTCATAGGAGCATGCAGGTGCCCGGGCACGCATCTGCCAAGCCCTGCCAAGCCACTTGATTGCCTCACGATTCACGAAGTAATTGGATCCTGCACAAGGGCACAATAAGTTTTATGTTTCCATCATTGAAACTTACAATTTGCTAATTGAAACTTGCGATTTTTCACTCACTCTTACAAAGTTTCATGGATAAAATTTGAAGGATTTTTTTATTGGTCATCGGCACAAAAATCATGATTTTATCGGGCGGCCCTACTACTAAGTTTCAAAAGTTGATACATAAAATTTATTTCAAAAAATTTAAAAACATATACAAAATGAATCTTATTTGAAAGCCCTCGTCGCGAGAAACATGAATATGAAAACAAAACTTAATTTGAACATTGCATTCAAAAGATATAAAAGTTTGAAAATTAAAGCGAAAAATAAATGCACGCGCGAAGGACTCGGTGCCCTAAGACCTGAGTGCCACAAATTCACGTCCGCCTAGCTACATCCTTCTGAGTGAATTTTTGGGTCCCGAAGGACATGCGTCTCGGTATCATGTGCTTTTGGTGTGGAGATATGTGATATCTGTGTTTTACCCTTTCTTTTTACTAATGCCATTTTAGTTTCACTCTGACAATGCAAGGGCAATAATGGGAGGGAAACATTTTTTTTATAGAAGACAACCCAAGAACAGTTCGGCTTTGAATTAGCAAAGCCATCAACTGGCCAGAGATTACACAAGGCCAACAAATAACAATGGCCGGAAAATACATGGAGCTGGAATTGTAGCTTACAAAGCAACAGAGAAAACAAGTAAAAGAAATATAATTGTAAGCGCAACTAGCCTGTGTGTCGCCCACCACTCTCAAGATCCTAAATCACTAAGAAGACCAGATAGCCAAAGGAGTCGCCGATTGCCAGGGAGAACACCAACAAGCGTACTCCACCAGGCTTGGATGACAATGATCCTTCCTTCTCGGTTACCTAAGAGGGACATCCTTCCTTCTTTGTTACCTAAGAGGGACCCAACACTCTCGTCCTGGCTCGATGGACACCGCACCGTCAGTAAGAAGAGGTGCTCTCCAGAGAGCTAGGAAAGTATCCGGCCACACAAAACATGGATGATCACAACAAACGCTTTGCCCAAGCCAAAAGCACACCTTGCCGGCCGCAACGCCACCGTCCCCAGGAACCCAAGCGAGTATGAAAAGCCAACTTTGGTAGTCGAACACACAAGAATCTACACCAGTGCCGAGCCAAGGCGACGGACGCATAGAACACATGAGAAGCCATCATAAAGGGGAATGGGGCATCCAGAGTCAAGGGTGTGCCGCCGGCGCTAGGAAAGAGATCCTTGTCCCCTTCCACCCAGAGACGCAAAAGTCCCACTGGGATATGGTAGGGCATGCCCAAGTGAGGGATACCTGAGCGAGGGATGCCACACGGATGAGGTTGAGGAGAAAATGAAAGTAGATATGGCAGTACACATGGCAAAGTGTGGATGATAAGTACAGAAGGAGGCAGAGTGCTATAGTGGTGGGACATGTAAGAGACTATTCAGAAAAGGGCAAGACAACTGTGAATTTGACTTAGGGCGACACAGGGTGACGGTGAAATTATTTCAAGTTTTACACAGGCGGTCAAGGAGAGCTAAAATATTGAGTTCAGTAACTCATATATGTCACGTGAAATATGTGAGTTGTTCACTTTGACGCAGATCAGTGAAGAAGCTACCAGCATGAATATACAACGGTGTTGTCAAATAAGGTGACATTATGGGAGGTGTGTGATGGCATTGAATGGATACTCTAAAAGTTTGGAGCACAAACTAGAGTAAATAGTAACTTAATTGTCCTTGAGTGTTGACCGTGATGAAGAAGAAGAGGGAACTACAGTTGCAGGTGGAGCCACATGGAGTCTGGGAGTAGCAGTGGTGCTCATGGCTTAACTGAAGTTCAATGTACATGGGGGTTTGACGCATGGATGAATCTAAAGTGATGGACAATATTTGCAAGGGTATAAGTTGTTAGAGTTTTATCGAATATTTTGTACAAGGTAGGTTACACTTGGACTTTGAGTCGTACAGTTTGTAGACATGATATGGTGTATTGTGCTATTAGGACTCTTGTATCCTAGGCCTATTATATAATGAGAGGGTAGACACATGATGTAACCTATGCCAACATAATAGCATTAACAAGTTGGGAGAGTTGGAGGCGTGTGCCGGCGCTCGAGCGACCGGAGTGTGGTATTGTGGTGGTATCACGGGATGAGTGTCGGTAGTCATGCCCCTGATGTAGCCATGTTGGTGAGCCTCATTAACGATCTCGGTGTCATGCCTCGTGTGATTGTTTGGTCCTTGAACGATGGATGATGTGCCTCAGATTAGTCTAACATATTTGACACAAGGATTGGATCCATAAGCAAGAAATGTCAGAGTATGATGCAGATTGTCTAAGCTTCATGGACCGAAAGATAATAACATAGGAGATAGTGAGTGGTGCAGATTTAGACGTGATTAACATGGAATATATCTCCTAACATTGACAATGGTTAGATAAGAGATTGTGTTGTAATTGAGACCGTTGTCACAAATCATGTGTCATCAGGTGTTACTGATATCAGATATGGCACAAGTTCGTGTTAGGCCTCCTACCGGGGGTTCATTGGGCAGATGAAGCAACACTTTCAGCCAAAACTATGAGTCGACAAGTGTCTACGCCACTATTGACGGTGCTTGTGGGGCGTCTTGTCCTCCTTGAAAGCATCATCAAAATAGTTTGTTTGACTTTCTTTGTCGGATAATGGCCATCTGGATATGAGGGGACGCACCAATGGTAAGATATGTCAGACCTTCCCATGGGCTCATTGAGGCGGTGATGTGCAATTCTCTAAGTGAAATACTTGAGTCCAAGGTGTTTCCGGTGACAGTGGCATCCATAGTTCTCATTTTCTTCATGGAATAGTCACCAAAGAGCTCACACCCTACCCATGGTCGATGGATGTGCTTGGTGGTGGAGGCCAACTTCTTCGGTAGTTGTTTTCTTCTTTGGGGACGCGGGTCCTGGCAAAAGGTGGGGAGTACTAGGATACCAACATCGTTGCTTGTTTGCCCTTGCATCAGCTCTCATTTTACTAGGTGGCTCTCCTACTTTTATGGTTTTGATGGCTATCTTTCATAACCGTGTTTTTCAAGTTCCACATTCTGGTTTTCCACATAAGCTATTTCAATTCTACCTTCTCAAATACTCCCTCCGTTCCTAAATATAAGTCCTTTAGAGGTTCCAATAGGAACTACATACGAAGCAAAATGAGTGAACCTACACTCTAAAATATGCTTATATACATCCCATGTAGTCCTTATTGAAATCTCTAAAGGACTAATATTTAGAACGGATGGAGTGTATGGTATCCATATGTAAACAGATATATGACACCATATTACGCGCTCTCTAACTTATTCTATTATCCATTCACTTACCATGCATCAACTCTTACTGTATATGATCTATGTATCTCAATCTTGCTATATCCAAGAAGAGATTATCGAGCTACAATACATATACACCAGGAGCAGGCTAGCTCTTAAGCTTGCTAGCCGACCCTGGGGACCTGGGCAATTTTGTCGAGACAGTCAACAAAGAGGCGGACACGGTCGATTCGATATTCCATGGTCACAATTGTCCCCACCGGTAGAACTACGATCTGTGCCTCTGACTTGTCCTGCAAAATCACCTTCTTGGCCTCCTCCACCGACTTCCCCACCAACTCTGGCCACTCCGTCTTCCGGTTGTGATGGTCACCAATATCGGTGTTCGCTCCCTCCGGCTTCTTCACCACATAACTCATCCTTGTGACGCTTGCTTCCTTTGATCAAAACAAATAACCAAAATTGTCACAGAAAATCACCTGCAGAAAACTATAATAACAGAGAAGATCAAACATGCACATACTAACCTATGAGGCTGATTAAATCGCCTGTGTGACTGTGAGATGTTGAACTGTCATCTCCTCACCTTAATGTGCATTTATAGGCAATCAGGCTCGACTCCTTTTTTTGTGTAGTTCTGCACACAAAGTAAGCAACGGTGTACTCCTTGCTAACTTCACATGGATGGTGGTAGCTTGAACAAAGATATCCCATTTGGTTTATTTAGAGTATTACGTGCCTACACATCGTCAGATAAAGTGATGCTTATCTACCTCGAGCAGAAAAGGATGAATGAAATCTTGCACGGAACATCATGGAAGGTTGTCATATCTTGGTCCTGGATTACACGTACACTGCAAACAAAACAGGAAACATCACATGCCCGGCCTTTTTTTAGGAGAACACGACACTGCATACAACTCAACCAGACGGAAAAAGAACTTTTCTTAGCATAAAGAATCAAATTTATTGTTAAGGCTCTGCATAATAACATTCAAGGCAAGCTAAGAAGTTTGTACTCCACCGAAAAAAAATAACTTACACTCCACAAACCTATTTTTTTTATTTCTTTCCCTTCAAGTTTGCACTACAACTTCCTTTCACATTAGTGTGCACCAAAATATCTTCATTACTATCTTCATATGTAATAATTTATATTTTTTTATGTTTGAAATATCAAGTGGAGGTACCTTGTATACTAGCTTCCAAAAATATTTATGTACAATACTTTTTTATGGGACATACCTACAGCACTTCAATTTGTTTCTACATGGAACATACTACATTATAATGTTAATCGCATAGTTACGCAATTTTTTGAAATCATTTTCTATATTATCTAGCCATTAAATTAATATCTAGCTATTTTAAGTATAATTAAAATTAAAGATACTTGTATCTTCACAAGGACTCTTGAAAAAAATAGTATTTATGTAAATTTGTAGCTTGTATCAGAAATTTATGTAAAAACTTATCCAAATTTTGCTTTTGGAATTCAAACATTTATATTGTATAGGCGGTTAAATTACCAAATGCACGACGTGCTCTAGCGAATTTGAATGTGTGCTCCCCCCCCCCCCCCCCCCCAAAAAAAATGAACTTGTGTTGTTCTTGTTTAGTTGTTCCATTTAAGTATGCACTTGGAAATTTTCCATATGTTTTTTAGTGTTTGTATGGAATGCCTTTTCAAATTAATTTGTTATTTCTTTGATCACTTAATTGCTTTTTGGATTTCCTAAAATAAATCCTCCTTCCATGGGCGAAAATCTAAGATGTTCTTGCTTTTTTTTGCCAAACTGTGGTTCTGTTCTGGCCACTACCAGACTGCACCTTTACGCGTAATGGGCCCTAGCCTTAGTTAATACCTTGCAACGTGTTTCTGCACACGAGAAAAGTATAGTTTTCCCCCTCAAATGTGCCTAATCGGATCAAATACCCCCCAAACTCTAAAACCGGTTATTTAATCCCCTCAAATCTGGAATACCGTATAAATCTCCCCCTAGAGTGGTTTTGGGAGGATTTCAGATGGTTTTGCCTTTGACATTGTGCTGACGTGGCAGTGCACACCAAAAATTCCTAATTTGTCGGCGCTCGATTGCAGGCCGCTGCCGGCCGTCATGTCCGCCCACGGGGCGCCTCCCTGCGTCCCCACCTTCAGCCGAGCTCCGCCCCTCGCGTCCGACTGCGTCGTGTTCTCCACCAGCCGGCCCCGTAGCCGCCGTGAGCAGCACAGCCGTCTTGCCTCCCCTGCTTCGCCTCGCCTACCTCCTGAAGTCTCCGTCACCGGCCGCGTGCGCACCAACCGAGTCCATGACCGACCGACCTCTTCGATCTGTTGTCGTCGGGTTCTCCGCTGACGTTTCTAGATGGGTGGTGATTGCCGGCGAGAGCGTAAACCGGTGTCAAGAACGGAGCATGTTGGCGTAGGCGCAACCTCGACGTAGGTGCAACCTTGGCGCATGTACTTTCCGGCAAGCTACGTCCTTGTGCTTTCCGACCGGATGTATCCGATAGACGCTCACGTACACAAGAGACAAGCAGGCAGGCAGATGGATCAACTCGCACGTGAAGCTAGCTATAACTTTGTCACCCGAGCCATCGATGCCGTACGAGTTCGTCCCGGCCGTGCGCGACCTCGCCGCCAGCAGCTACGTGCTGCTGCTCTCATGCTCGCTGACAGATGAGACGAAGCACCTGGTGAACCAGGAAGAAATGGAGGCGCTGGGGAAGAACGGCATGCTGGTGAACGTCGGCCGCCGCGGGAGCTCGTCAGGTGCAGGAGGGCGTCATCGGCGGCAGCGCCACGCTGGACGTGTTCGAGAGCAAGCCTGACGTGCCGCTGGAGCCCTGTCGGCCCATAGGGCGGTTACAACCTTGACGCCGCTGTCCATCCGCGAAGTGATCGAGCTCGTCGTCGGCAACCTTACGTCTAGGAAATGTTCAGTCAGTCAAAACCGCCTAAAATCCTTACCAAAACCACTGTAGGGGGAGATTTATCCGGTATTCCAGATTTGAGGGGGTTAAATAACCGGTTTTAGAATTTGGGGGGTATTTGATCCGATTGACCGCATTTGAGGGGGAAAACTATACTTTTCTCTCTGCACATTGGCACAGATGGGCCCGATGGCTGGGGGAGCGACTGTTGATTTTTTTTAAATATTCCAAGTACATATATTCTAAACATTAATTTACTTCAATTATTAAAAATGATAATCGCACATTTAAAAAATTCATGTAGTGTAAAAAAAGTGTCCGTGCAAATTTTATAAAAAGATGATAATATTCAATAAAAATATTCATGGCATTTAGAAAAATCTTCACGTGTTAGAATGATGATTGGGAACTTTTAGAAAGTTCTTATACAACATAGAAAAATGTTCATGTGATTCAAGAAAAATGTTTCATAAACATGCCGTGTCGATTATTCTTTGGACACGGCTAAATAAAGGAAACCATGTGCAATATGTAGTAACAATACAAATGATTTGAGTGAAGGATGCCTGTGTGATAAGAAAACCACTTAATTTGATCCCTAGCTTTTGATCACACCAGGGGATGGCCGTTGATGAAAGTTTGCTGGAGCGTTGGATGCATCCCTCCATCAATGTTCACTGTCCTTGACAACTTCCTGAATACACGCAGCTTCCATACATGAGGTATCTAATATCACATGCAAAACGATCTTATATTATGAGACAGAGGGAGTAATAACTACCTTGGCAGTTTCCAAAATAAAAAATTAGCAAGACATACTGCTGCTGCTTGACGCCATGACATACTGTTGCTTCTTGTGATGCTCGCCGCCGAGAGACGAGGGTACTCTCTCTCTCTCCAACCCATGGGTCTCCTAGGTGGCTGGGACCTTGCCGAGTTGTGGCATGCGAGGAGGGGGCGAGGAAAGGTAATAATGAGTGCCGCAACGAGGCAGCGACAATGAGGCCAATGTTGTCGTCCATGCATCCGTCCCCCATGCGCCAGCGGGTACTCTATGCGCACATGAACCAAAGGGAGAATGCTCGTGCCGCAAGTTGCTCGAGGCTACTAGACGCGCACATGCACCAAATGAGAACATTACATATCTGGCATGGGAGCCATGCACCGCTATCGCCGCTTCGGCTTTCTGAGACCTGTTGTGATGCAGGCTACTGACCTGGGGGCACAAGACTGGCGCGGGGGGGGGGGGGGGGGGGGGGGGGGGGGGGGGGCAGCCCGCCAAGGCCCTCGAGGCCTCTGGTGATGGGGTGGGGCAGCAAGAGTGGGAAGGGACGGGGAATCGGCTCCGGTGAACACACAACACTGTATGCCTTACTATTCCCATGGGGAATTTTAAGGAAGGAGATAGAGCTGCCATGTGGGCCCACATGTCATAACATGGATATGACTAGTAGGCCAACCCTGTCATAATCATGGTTTATTTTGAGTAAAACGGTCATCAGTGTGAAATAGTAAATTTTAGCAAAATAGTGATAGGTTTTAGTGAAAAAAATAAAACTGGTAGTTTTCTTGAACACATACATGAATTCTGGTAGTTTTTGGCAATTACTCCATTAGAAAGATGGTTCAACAAATGATTGAGGGAAATTGTTGAAAACACCAGGCTACAACCAGCACCTGCATTATCCTTTGGTACGTACCTAGGTATAGCTGGCAGCGATATGCGTGATGAATATTTAGATGATTTACTGTAGTGGAGTTAACTTGTGATCAGTTTGGACGATCTGCAAGGAAAAACTAGTCATTTCTCTCACTGATCTGGTAAGCATTGGCGGCAAGAGAATGATGCATAGCCAATATACGTGATCGGTTTATCGGCTACTCAGTGACCCTTCGAGTAGTAATTAATTGGCAAGTTAACTGGTTAATCAGACGAATTCTTACACAGGGTACGGGATTATACATGTGTAAACTAATTGAACGCAAGCACGCTTACATACAAACCTTAACCATATTACGCGCTCTGACTTATTCCTTTATCCATTAACCTACCTTGCATCAACTTCTTATTGTATATGATCTATATATCTCAATCTTGCTATATCGAAGAAGAGATAATCAAGCTGCAATACATGTACGCGAGCAGCAGGCCAGCTCTCAAGCATGCTAGCCGACCCTGGGGACCTGGGCAACGGTGTCGAGTCTGTCAACAAAGAGGCGAACACGGTAGATTCCGATATTCCATGGTCACAATCACTGGTGGAAAAAAGGCCTTTGGTCGCGGTTCGCAACTGCCATTAGTCGCGGTTGCGCAACCGCGACCAAATAAGCGCGACTAAAGCCCCCCACCTTTAGTCGCGGCTGCTTAAGAACCGCGACTAACGGCCCGTCCACGTGGGCGCCAGGCGGCCGTCGGGGCGGAGGACCTTTAGTCGCGGTTCTTCTGGCCAACCGCGACTAAAGGCCGCCACAGGTTTAGGGTTTTAGCCCCCCCCCCCTAAACCTGTTTTCTGTTTAATTTGTATTGTTTTATTTTTTTGTGCTTTATTTTAATTTTGAAGGAGTTTCATATATTCTACGGTACTACATACATGCATATGAATGTACAATTTCAAATAAATTTGAAATTAGAACCAAAAAGAATTCAAGAGGAATATACAATATATATTCAATATCATCGGATGACCATATACAATTTTGAACAAGTTTCCATACATGATTTAATGCATATAAAGTTCTACGTCCTCGTAATAGTGTTCTCCTTTAGGATGGAGGACTTCCCTGCTGAACCATCCAGCTAGTTCCTCTTGAAGTGGTCGGAAGCGAGCTTCTGGACTAAGCATCCACCGGAGGTTATTCCTCTGAGCATTGGTATCACTCGGAACCCGCTCAGAGGTGTATCTCCGGATCATCTCACAGACATAGTATCCACATAGATTGGTCTCCGGTGGCTGAATATCCCCAGCATTCTTAGCCTTTGACCTTTTGAATTCTAGCTCTTTTTTGAATTCACCGACCTTTGTATCTACGAACCGTCTCCAAACCCTACGAGGCAAAGAAAATTAAATGAACAAGAGAGTTATTAGTTACTTGATATTAGGAAATGAACGAAATAGGCCGATCGATATAGAGCGCAAATGAATGAAAATAATTACTTCTGCAGCATTCTTCTCATGCCGCCCCAAAGCTTTGGATCCATATTCACAGAGTCGTGGACGAGACATTCTGAGGTGTTAACTTTAATTACTAGCAGAATCCAGTGGAACCTGCGGACACGATACATGCACAGTACGTCATGCATAACTCATCGATTAGCCGGCCACATACCATGCATGGAGTAAACAAAAGAGAATGTGCTCAAGACAGAAACACTCACCCAAAATGGTAAGGAAATAGAATATCACTTTTGAGTTCCTGCTTTGTAAGAAACTGCCACAGGTCTGCCTCCACGTCGGCGGGGTGACGCTCCAACACATGTCCATTAACGATGTGTGGGTCAATGAACCCAACATCATGGATGTTCCTTACTCTGCATTCCTTAATCTTCATTCTGCATGTATAATAGCGGACACAACAATATAGTTAGGACATATATATAGTGCAGGCAATATGAACGAGATGGGGTAGAAATTAATAAATCACTTACAGAACGTAGCAACTGATGATAGATTTATCGAGCTCGCGCAGATTGAAAAGCTGGAACAATTCACTCAGTTCAATTTGTACATAGTAATGTTTGAAGTGATGCTCATGTCTAACTTCCGCATGAATATATTCTTTGGCGTTTTTTATTTTTTATGTAACCCTTGTACCATTTCAGCAGACCTTTCATTTGTGGAGGTAGATCCTTTTCCTGCGCAGGCTCGACGAGAGGCCCATTCTTGACATATGTAATTACTACCTCCTTCACTGGCGCCTCATCAAGGCCTAACAGTTCACGAAGAGTAATACCTAAGTTGGCCGCTTGTTCTCTGGCACTCGTTACAGTCAATCCCTGTGCTGCCGCAGCTTGTATGATCTCGGGGCATCCGGACAGAAGGCTTCCACTATAAGCGGGCAATCGATTGTTTACTTTGTTCCCCGAGCTGGGCAACTTGTTTCCCCGCTTTTTTTACTTTCGGCCTTCTCCCGCTCTTTGTTCTCCTTGAACATGAGTGCCTGCCTGCGAAGTTCACGTGCATAGTCGTTAGGCAGATTCTTCGCGGCTTGGGACGGTGTGCTCAAAAATGACTTAGCCCACTTCTTTTGCTCATCAGAAAATACTGGCTTGGGCTCGGGCTCTCTTTTCTTCTTGCAGTCCGCCTTCCATTTCTCCAAATCAGCAGCCGCGGCCGCGTCGACTTCCTCGGCACTACGTTCCCAAGGCCTTGTGGGGAGAGGCTTCAGTGATGGCTCCGGTACCTTTGTGGTCTTAGGTACATAAGGGTCCGGGTTAATAATCCAGGACTGCTTCTGCTTCTTTGCCGGAGGTGGATTGGGGGGCGGCGTCTGATCACCCGCCGGACGAGGACTAGGGGGCGGCGGCTGATACCCGCCGGACGTTGTGGACTGGGGGGCGGCGTCGGCTGACGTGACGGAGGTGTAGGTGAACCGCCACCACCACCACCACCACCACCACCGCCACCGGCCACCACCACCACCGTAGGGGGGTGGACTTGTTGTCCTTGGCGCCTCGCCTGGAAACTTGATAAACTTCTTTTGCCATAGAATGAAATGGCGCTTGGGTCCCATCCCTCCGTACCTGGACGGATTCCTCGCGCCCTCAGCTCGTTCTCCATCTTCTCCAACCTAGGCACCCAAATGCGATACCCTCCCTGGCCCCATAACATGATTGTACTCCTTCTTAGCCGCATTTTCCTTTTTTTTTCGATATTTGAATGAACTGCTCCGATTTCTTTGCTTCACAAATTCTGGCCAATCATGTTTCAGTTTCTCATATTGTCCTTTGAAATCCGGAGTCTTGTTCTGCTTGACAAAGTCATGGGCTAGATTTTGCTTGAATTTCCGGAATGCGTCGGCCCATCTTATGAAGAGCGAACTGTTTGACTAGCCTCCTCCTCTCCTTGTTTCCTCAATCTTGTTACCCTCCTCATCGAATTTGTTGTATTCCGGAGGTAGAACGAAATGTTCCATAAGCTTCTTGAAGCAATCTTTTTTTGTTCTCTTATCGACAAAAGTGAAACCATCAATTCGTGCCTTCTTTGGCTCATTCCACTCCTGGACGGTGATCGAGACGTTGTCTCTAACAATGGCTCCGCATTGGCTGACAAACTTGGTGGCGTTCTTGCGGGGCTCCAGCGGCCTGCCGGTTGCACTGTCGACAACCTCGATGGTGCATGTTTCTCCTTGTTTCATCGTCTTGGTTGCGCCACGCTTTGACGACGTACTCGATTGTTTCGACGATCCGGCCGAGGGCTAAAATAAGAAAGAGTCGCGCGCGTTAGTACACACATATTTATTCAAATCAGTTAGTTTGTATCACCAGAGGCTCAATGTATATATATACCTCGGCGCCGGAGGTGGTTGCTACTTCCATTTGAAGATCGTCGTTTATCGACGTTTGTTCGGCATCATCTTGCTGACGGCGCCCTTCATCTTCACCGTCAAGGTTCAGATAAGAAGAGATATCATCTTCTTCTTCTCCGGTCGGCACATATAGAATATCGCCGTTTATGATGCCGAACATATGTGCTTCACCGTCCGGATCATAGTTGTCCATAATCGGGTCAGCTCTATCGTCCGCCATTATGTCAGTCCTGAAAACATGTAGTAAAAACAAATTAATTAAGTGAAGAAGGGGGGCGGTGGCGGTGGCGGTGGCGAAAGGGCGGTGGCAAAAGGAGGGGGCGAGGAAGGGGTGGGAGAGGGTGTCGCGGTAGAGCGCGAGACGGGGCGGCAGACGACGGCGTCACGGAGAGGGAGGCGAGGACAACACACATGTATAACCCTCGCCGCCCCCTCTCGATCCCAAAAAAAACACCGCGTGCATCGCCGCCCCCTCGCCGCCCCCTCGCCGCCCCCTCCATTTTATTTTTTTGTTTTTCTTTGGCCGGTTTTCTGTTGTTTTTTGTTTTTTCACTTTATATATATTTTTGATTTTATTTCTCTTTCAAATTTCGTCAAATTTTCTTATAAAATTCAAAAAATTTTGAACTTCCCTTAAATTGACAAACTATTTCAAGCTGTGAACTTTTTCCGATTCCAGACACTTCTTTTTCCAAAACACGTGAACTTTTTTTCAAAATCCTGAACTTTTTTTAAAAAATCGATGTACATTTCGAAAGAAAATCAAATTTATGTCAAACTTGATGAACTTTTATTTCCAAAAATTTATGATCTTTTTTCATGGCTGATCAACTTTTCAAATTTGTGAACATTTTTAAAATTGAAGAACTTTTTTTGTAATTCCTGAACCATTTTTAAAAATTGAAGAATTGTTTTTCATTCTGTGAACTTTTTAAAAAAATTGATGAACTTTTTATAATTTGGTAACTTTTCTTCAAAATTGATGAACCTTTTTCCAAAATCGTTATATTTCTTCAAATTTGGTGAACCTTTTCATTCTGTGAACTTTTCCAAAATTTGTGAACTTTTTCCAAAAATTGATGAACATGCTGGGGGCGGCGAGGGAGGCCGGTCGGCGGCGTTGAGGGCGGGCGAGCGAGGCGGCAGTACCGAGGCCGGCCGGCGGCGCGCGCGCGGTGGGCGAGGGCGACGGCGGGCGGCGTCGAGGGCGAGGGCGACGGCGGGCGGCGTCGAGGGCGCGGCAGAGACGAGGCGAGAATCGGAATTCGGAGAAGACGAGAATCGGAGCCTTGTATTTATAGCCCCCCCACCTTTAGTGGCGGTTGGCGACGCGACCCGCGACTAAAGGCATCCTTTAGTCCGCGGGTCGCCCTGCCCAACCGCGACTAAGGGTTTTTGGCGGGTTTTTTGCGTTCCCGCGCCACCCCTTTAGTCGTCGCGGTTGGGGAGGCGACCCGCCGACTAAAGGTAACCTTTAGTCGCGGTTGGTTCTGGCCAACCGCGACTAAAGGCCGCCGCAGGTTTAGGGTTTTTAGCCCCCCCCCCCAAACCTGTTTTTCTGTTTTAATTTGTATTGTTTTCTTTTTAATTTGTATTGTTTCTGTTTATTTGTATTGTTTTATTTCTTTGTGCTTTATTTTAATTTTGAAGGAGTTTCACATATTCTACGGGTACTACATACTCTGCCTCCTGGGAACTTCCACGAGGCCGGCCGTCGGCTATGGTGGTATGGCCGGACTCTGCAGAGCGTTCATGGACTACATCACGGCCGGCGATATCCCCCGCCTGCGCTACCCTCAGTTCGAGCCACGAGCGCCGCCCGACGACAGCGACGACAGCAGCGACGACAGCAGCGACGACGACGGCGGCAACTTAGAAGGCGACGACTACCAGTACAACGACAGTATGACTAAAATCACTCCAAATTTCATGTATCATCAGTGGTATCTCGAATCATTCGAAAATGGACACCAAACACATCACGGGTAATATAATTCACATGATCCCATTCAACAAAGTTTGGTACAATAAATTATTACACATCATTTCTTCCCTTGTGTCCCTGTTTTGCTTACGATTGTGCCGTATCCATGGAGCATCCTCATCATTTAACTTAATGCTTGGGTCGGTGTTTCACTTTGAAGGGCGGAATTTCAGCAAAACATATTATAATCTTCTGACATGTCTGTCTTGTCCTCCACTCCCACGATGTTTCTTTTCCCTGAAAGAACAATGTGGCGCTTTGGATCATCGCATGATGTACTGATCGTTTTCTTATCTTTCCGTTTCCTCGGTTTGCTACTCATGTCCTCCACATAGAAAACCTGGAGCGACATCTTTCGCTAGGACGAATGGTTCGTCAAGGTAACCAAGATTGTTGAAATCCACCATTGTCATTCCGTATTGCTGGTCCACCTTTACCCCACCTCCTGTTAGCTTGAACCATTTGCAACCGGAACAAAGGGACCTTAAAGGAGGGTCCATAGTCAAGTTCCCATATCTCCTCTATGTAACCATAATATGTGACCTCTTGCCCATTCTCGGTTGCTGCATCAAAGCGGACACCACTGTTTTGGTTGGTGCTCTTTTTATCTTGGGCGATCGTGTAAAATGTATTCCCATTTATCTCGTACCCTTGGGAAAGTCGTTATAGTCGAAGATGGTGTCTTGGCCAACATGTACAGCTGATCTACAACATCATTGTCATTCATTAAATGTTTTCTCAACCAACTGCCGAAAGTCTCCATGTGGGCCTTCCTAATCCAGGATTCAGGCTTCCCCGGGTTGTCAGAACGTAAAATATTCTTGTGTTTCTCAAAGTACGGAGCCACCAAGCTGGAATTGGTCAGTACAAACATACTAATGGCGCATCCAGACACAGTGCGCCATTACCATTAGTAGTTTCAACTCTAATGGCGTATCAGAAGGTGGTGCGCCATTAGTGTCAATCCCATCTATAGCCCTTTTTCTAGTAGTGATGTGCAAAGCACGTCGGGGGAACCGGGTCTCGCGGTAAGCGTACGCGTAATGTTGGTCCGGGTCGTCTCGTCCAACAATACCGCTGAACCCAAAGTATGACATGCTGGTAGGCAGTATGACTTATATCGCCCACAACTCACTTGTGTTCTACTCGTGCAAATAACATCAAAACCATAAAACCTAGGCTCGGATGCCACTGTTGGGGAACGTAGTAATTTCAAAAAATTTCCTACGCACACGCAAGATCATGGTGATGCATAGCAACGAGGGGGAGAGTCTGATCTACGTACCCTTGTAGATCGCAACGGAAGCGTTGACACAACGTAGAGGAAGTAGTCGTACGTCTTCTTCCCGATCCGACCGATCCAAGCACCATTACTCCGGCACCTCCGAGTTCTTAGCACACGTACAGCTCGATGACGATCCCCGGGCTCCGATCCAGCAAAGCGTCGGGGAAGAGTTCCGTCAGCACGACGGCGTGGTGACCGATCTTGATGTTCTACCGATGCAGGGCTTCAACCTAAGCACTACAACGATATGATCGAGGTGGAATATGGTGGCAGGGGGCACCGCACACGGCTAAGGAACGATCACCAAGGATCAACTTGGTGTGTCTAGAGGTGCCCCCTGCCTCCGTATATAAAGGAGCCAAGGGGGAGGGGGCCGCCGGCCAGGAGGAGGGCGCAGGAGGAGTCCTACTCCTACCGGGAGTAGGACTCCCCCCCATCCTAGTTGGACTAGGATTCCCGAGGGGGAAAGAGGGAGAGGGGGGCCGGCCACCTCTCCTAGTCCTAATAGGACTAGGGGAGGGGGAGGCGCGCGGCCACCTTGGGCTGCCCTTTCTCCTTTCCACTAAAGCCCATTAAGGCCCATATGGCTCCCGGGGGGTTCCGGTAACCTCCCGGTACTCCGGTAAAATCCCGATTTCACCCGGAAACACTTCCGATATCCAAATATAGGCTTCCAATATATCAATCTTTATGTCTTGACCATTTTGAGACTCCTCGTCATGTCCGTGATCACATCCGGGACTACGAACTAACTTCGGGTACATCAAAATGCATAAACTCATAATAACTGTCATCGTAACGTTAAGCGTGCGGACCCTACGGTTCCGAGAACAATGTAGACATGACTGAGACACATCTCCGGTCAATAACCAATAGCGGGACCTGGATGCCCATATTGGCTCCTACATATTCTACGAAGATCTTATCGGTCAGACCGCATAACAACATACGTTGTTCCCTTTGTCATCGGTAATGTTACTTGCCCGAGATTCGATCGTCGGTATCCAATACCTAGTTCAATCTCGTTACCGGCAAGTCTCTTTACTCGTTCCGTAATACATCATCTCACAACTAACATATTAGTTGCAGTGCTTGCAAGGCTTATGTGATGTGCATTACCGAGAGGGCCCAGAGATACCTCTCCGACAATCGGAGTGACAAATCCTAATCTCGAAATACGCCAACCCAACATCTACCTTTGAAGACACCTGTAGTACTCCTTTATAATCACCAAGTTACGTTGTGACGTTTGGTAGCACCCAAAGTGTTCCTCCGGCAAACGGGAGTTGCATAATCTCAGTCATAGGAACATGTATAAGTCATGAAGAAAGCAATAGCAACATACTAAACGATCGGGTGCTAAGCTAATGAAATGGGTCATGTCAATCAGATCATTCAACTAATGATGTGACCTCGTTAATCAAATAACAACACCTTGTTCATGGTTAGGAAACATAACCATCTTTGATTAACGAGCTAGTCAAGTAGAGGCATACTAGTGACACTAAGTTTGTCTATGTATTCACACATGTATTATGTTTCGGTTAATACAATTCTAGCATGAATAATAAACATTTATCATGATATAAGGAAATAAATAATAACTTTATTATTGCCTCTAGGGCATATTTTCCTTCAGATTTTTATGCGTCCTGGGGGGGCCAACGGCTGGAGATGCCCTAAGACACCATGCCGCCAGAGGTACTTTTTCTTCCCCATGTTCTTTTTTATAACGAGAAATCTAACCACCAGTCGGCTGGTGGTTTGCAACAGGCCACGTACGATCTGGCGACCGCTCGATCCGCTCATCCTGCGCAACAGTCGCTCGATACAATTTTTTTTTCCAGTCTCCCCGTGCAAACAATCGCTTGATTTTTTTTTCCAGTCACGCACGTGAAAAAGAAAAAAAGGGCGCTAGCAAAAATCTTACCTAGAACCTGTTGCTTGAGGCCATAGCACGCTACCAACTGAGCTAACTCTCTCTTCTTGTTTTATATGCAGATTACATGTTTTTTATACCTTATTAAATGAGTGGAAAGGAAAAACAACTCGATCCGTTTCTCTCAGGCGACTAAACCGGGAACTTGTGTGTAAATAGGAGGGTATTTGACGCATGCGGACCTAGTAAATTATGATGCAAAGACCATGATAACTTATGGGTAAATAGCATGATTATGCATCGTAGATCTGATAATTTACGTACAAATACCATTGGTAATTTTGACCCGAAAAAATGTTAAATAATCTAGTCCGGTAACTTGTATGTAAATAACATGATAATATAGACACAACAAAGTTGATAACTCGCGGACAAACACTCTGGTAACCATTTGCCCCGAGAAAAAATATTGAAAAACAACCCCTGATAAATTCTGTGTAAATAGGATGATAATATACACACAACAGAGCTGATAACCCACATAAGAACACCGTGGTAACTCCTTTAACCCTAGGATAAAAGTTTGCGGGAAATCATACGCCGGTAATTTCTGTGCAAATAACACGATAATATACACACAACATAGCTGATAACTTTGACTTTGAAAATTTTCTATTTGGAAAACATTACTCCGATAATTGTTTGTGTAAATGACATGATAATTTATGCACTGCAGCCCTGATAATTTAGATACAAATATGACGGTAATATTTCAACGCGAGGGGTGCTTGAAACATACCCTGATAATTACTATGTAAATAGTATGATAATTTATGTACCGCTGTCATGATAACTTATGTACAAACACCACAATAATGTTGACCTAGAAAAAAGTTTTTAAAAACATCTCTTGATAACTTTTGTGTAAATATCATGATTTTTACAGACTGCAAAGTATAATAATTTTGTACAACATCCAGCCGTATCTTTGACCCAAGAAAAAATATTTAAAATATTCCCGATAACTTATGTATAAAAAGCATGATAAGTTACGTACCAATGGTTGATAACTTTTGTACCCTCGCAAAAAAAAAACTTTTGTACCCTGGCATGCGTTTTACAACGAAGTTATCATGATATGTCAACAATTTTTACTACGTTAAAATTACCATGATGTTGTAAATATTAACAGAGCAGCCCGGCCATCTATATAGGATAAAAATATAAAAGGAAAGAAAGAAAAAATATTCGTTTCCAGGTCACGCTAAGTAGCAGTACAAATACTATCTAACCTTAATCTAATCACTAGCTCAATCTAGACTGGGTGGCTGTGAACTATCTTGGACTACCAAGAGGTGGTGGGTTGGATTCCCCACTTCTACTAATTTTTTTATTGCGCTGCGGTGGATTGATTCCCACATCGAAAGTGGAATCGTCCGGATCTGTCGCTAACGACCGGTCGACTGGTCGTTAGCACAGTCCTATTTTTATAAATGGTGTTGCTTCTGGGCCTCTGGCAATGCCTCCACATATGCATATGTGGATATGCTAATTTACGACATCTGTGCTGATATTTCTCCTAAATCAAGTACATTACCTAGGGCATACGTTTATTTTCCCACTAAATCAAGTATATTACCTAGTGCCTTTCTTATCACATATGTGAATGTCATTAGCCAAAGACAAACAACTCATGCCTTTTACAGTATATGATTTTGCTCTTAAGTTATGAATGAGTGTAATTTCTTGTTCTAAATATGCTAGTACGTGAAGTTGGTGGTGATGAGAAGTGCACTGGAAAATGTTGGAATTACCGTGAAAAAGAAGAAGGAAAATGTTGGAATTGCTGACTTGGCTACATAGATTTAGCACCATGAGAGGATAAAGGTCAGTATGTTGTAATATTTGCCACTTCATTCTGAACTTCTGAATGATTGCCATCTCTACCTTGAAAAACCCTTTTTTTTGTAATGCTCTTGATGGTTTGGCTCTTCCCCTCCCATTCCCATGGCTCACCCTCCAAGACGACAATTTCCTTAACATTTCAGGTGGTGAATTTCACCACCTGCCTGTACAAGATGGCGCTTCTTGTCATGGATCTGTCGGCCACTGGCTATTCCTCATGCGTGGTAATTGACAACCATTGTTGGGCCACTCTTTGCATTATCCAACCACCTAACGCGATTAGCAGTTTTAGAGACAACTCACTACTGGAGCTCCGGGATATTGCCTTCTCAAATGGAAGTTTGTATGTGTTTTCTACGCATGAGAGCTTTTTCAAGCTAGAGTACGGTACCATCAACGACCTTGGCATCTCACACACTCAATACATGATTGAGTCTATGGCCGAGTGTTCAAGAGATATGCACCAGGTGCCCGACGGCGTGTGGTACATGAGCAGGAAGCTGCACCTAGTTGAATGTGGCGGTAGACTGCTGATGGTCAAGCGATGGATTCGCCACATGCCCCGGTCATCCGTATGTGGTGATATTGCCAATGAGTATGGTTTTGTGTAGCTCAAGCTACGTGGTACCCCATATCTTAGCCATCCATTTTGCATTTTGATCTGTGCAGGCACATTTATCATTTTTGTTTCTCTCAAACGAAACAACGTATAAACTTCAGACTTTGCAGGACAACAAAACATTTTAATTACTAGCAAAAGAGCCCGTGCGTTGCAACGGAAGAGAAAACATAACACACGCTCTTAACCCAACAACCATCACTCAAGACCACAATAAGTCCATCTTCTTTATTTTTGCGAGGCATCATATTTGTGTTGCCGCTTATCCTTCTTCTCATCCTCACCGGCGATGGCCTCGGTGTTCACACAAAACAAAACAAAAACGTGTTTGAATATGGTTAATCCTAAGGCGTCTCTCTCTCCCTTTCTCTCTCTCGCTATCTCTCACTCCCGCGATGAGAAATCTATTGTTTTCTCCTGTGACATTTTTCAGAGATATGCATGTGTAGTTAGCAATGTTTTCTTTTCCCTATATGGTTATAGTGGGGTGTTTATTTGCAATTCGGATCGCCGCCGGTATGAAAGAAAAATGGATCTTGCGTTATAAATTATAATTTTGCTTCCAAAACAATATTTTAACAATATTTAAAGGTAAAATTAACAACATATTTAGATTCCACATATTTTTCTAATAAAATTTCATATATAATATGTTAAAATCGAAGTTACGGTTTAAAAGATACGGATAATTTAGAAAATCATTTGTTTGACTTAAATATATTCTAAAATAATATTTATCATACTTAACATGTAAAAATAATCTCATATTCATATTCTACATATTTTTCTAATCAAGTTTCATATATAACATGTTCAAATCGGAGTTACGGTTTAAAAGATATGGATGATTTAAAAAAGCATTTGTTTGACTTATATATGATCCGCGGATGAATTACCTAAAACATCAGGGGGTTTCAGAAAATGTAAAATAACGGTTCGGGTGTGACTTAAATCCGAACCGCGGGTTGAGTTCATCAAAACACAGGGACTTTTTGAAAAATGCCATGACAGACGACCGAAACCCAATTTGCTTTAGTATCAGGTAAAGACTATGTGGGAAAAAGTTTCAGATTTTTTCATGCATTTTAAATGCTAAAAAAATATTTTTTAATCAAAAAAATCCTCATTTTGTATATTTGTAAAAAATGTTTTGTTTTACTGTATTTAAACTTCAGACCTACAGAGAAACTTTCTATATTGCCAATACTTCTCACACTGAGGGATCTGAGGTCTTTGAGCCAGACTTGCATGTCATCCCTGGTTCATGGAGAAGGATCAATAACTTGGGTGGCCGAGCACTCTTTGTTGGCCAGCATTACACAAAGTCCATGCCTGCTCAGGCAAGCGTCGGGCTTCAAGGGGATTGCATATAATTCATGTGTGATTACCACAGTCTAGCTTTTACGTTAAATCCTCTTATAGACTCTGACATGTACAACATGAGAAGTAGGATGAGCGTGCCCCTGTTGTCAGTGACTACTGTGGCGGTGCTGCATCAGCTTCCTACTGGCCAGTCCCATCCAGCATGGTTTTTTCCATTCTGAACAACCCTATCATGCATGGGGTATTATCTTGTTCTGGAGACCCCCATAAGTATGGCCAGCTTTGTTCTGTTGAGATGGGATGTGTGATCGACCCGTCGGTTGGTTTTCCTCATGGTTGTAATGTTACCATCCGATCTTATTATATGTAATTGTATACTTGCAAGTCTCATGGATAATCTTTATTTCTTGTATTCAAAGGCTTGAATCTTTCATCATAGAAGATTCAAGATTTTGTCCACCTAGCAATGAAATGTACTTGTATAAACAGGTGATTTTTTCTTTGAATTTGCTTTGTACAAAGATGGTGCAAAATTGATACATGTTTAATAATCTAAGGAGCTGTAGTTTTTTTTATGAATTTGGTCAAGAAAATGAAAAATATTATGACATGATATATATCCTTCGTACTTGCTTCCTGATTATATTTTCGCTAGATGGTGCTTTAGTTGTCTCATAATACCACGTCAAGGCATATATACAAGCAAAACTAGTTCACACCTGGCCTTTACATGGCTAGCGCGTATGCAACCGCCACAAACACAACCACACAATGAGAAGGCAAAACACATGAGAAGTACATGCACATTAGTTTGGTCTTAAGTCAAACTTTATGAAGTTTGATCAAGTTTATAAAAAATATCAACATTTACTACACCAAATCAATATATATATATATATATATATATATATATATATAATAATCAAATACATGATGAAATATATCTTCATATCGTATTTATTTGATATTTTAGATGTTCATAATTTCAAATATAAATTTGGTCAAACAAAAGCTGGACATAACGCTTTAACATTTCAACAAGGGCAAAATATACTTTATAAGAAAAGCCTGGGTACGCAAGAATTTTAACTCGTTTTAGGAGTACAATCTTTTCAATATTTGGAGGATTAAAAACCTTAGAGAAATATATTTTTACGTAGGGGAATTGAAAACACGCCCAAAACAACTAAAACATATTCAAATCCATGACATGCTAATGCTCCACCAGTGGTTATTAGTCCATTATATTAACTTATTCTTGAGTCTCGACCATGCACATGAAGCTAGCTAGCCGATGCTTGGGGTGTCGGCGACGATGTCGATGAAGATGCGGACGTGCTCAGGCCTGAAGTCCTTGGTTACTGGCATACCGACGGGCAGCGTGGCATACCGACGGGCAGCACGATGATGTCAGCGTTGGGCTTGTCTGCAAGGATGATCTTCTTGGCTTCTTCGGCGCACAACCCGACAACCTCCGGCCACCTCGTCTTCTCGTCGCCGGCAATGTTGTCGGAGAAGCTCATCGTCGCGCTACCAAAACAGAAGTTTAAACCAAGGCTAAAGATTTCTCAAGAAAATTGAGGCATCCGGTGTTGTGACTCACCGGTTAAATCTAGACTGGAGAGTGCTAGCTATAGCAGCTTGTGCCTGGAACGACGCTATTTAATACTCTCTCCGTTCGGAAATACTTGTCGGGAAGATGAATGTATTTAGATGTATTTTTGTTTTAGATGCATTCATTTTCATCAATTTTTACGACAAGTATTTCCGGACGGAGGAGTAGTAATTTGATTGTGTTGTATTGATCGATCGATCGAGTAGGAAAATGCTGTATTTATAGGCAGAGACATGGCAATACCTTGCTTGGGATAGAAGACATGAGGTGTGATGCTGGTGACGTACTGAGGTCAAAGAAGTAACCTCTAGCTAACTAGCTATCTGTAAATTCCACGTCTGTAGTTCTACTATTCAACTCACGACGAGGATAACATATTATTCAACCGACAATACAAGTCGCTATGTACGTGGTGGATAACGTGCTATTGAACCAACAGTACAAGTCAAGATGTACTTTGTGGATAACGTACTATTCAACTAGATGAGGATAACATTATGAATTTCGTGTGTGTCATGCGTGGCCCATGCTTAATAAAACGATATGTCCTTCATCTGCGGAGCAATTCAGGGGTCAATGGTACATACGTGGGAACATAATATCGACATGTACAGAATATTCCTAACTAAAAACCGATCTATATTATAACTTGGGTTTTTTTTGCATGGTAATATGTTTCTCATTCATATCATAAAGGTCAAAGTACAAGTCACGTAAAAACCGACATGGCAAAACTGAAACGATAGTAGAACATTTCTGAGCTTGACACCAACACCCGTCACCTTCCTCCGTCACCACCACAACAGCCACCGAAGAAAAGAATGACGAATCACCTCCTCACCCGAGCTCGACGCGGCACCATCGCTGATATGCAGCTCTGCGGACCTCCAAGGTGGCTTATCAAAAGTGAAGCCCTTGTCGTTAGATGAATCAGACCAGGGCAACACCCCGTACACGCCATCGAACTCCAGATTTGGCACCCAACCACGACTAAGACGCCGAAGAAGGAAACAATACCTGCCATCTACTAACCACGAGCCCAACAGACATTCCGTCTTCCAGATGTCATCGATGCAGAGCACAATCTGCATTCGCTCCAGGACTAACTCTCAAGCTCCACGCCGGCGCTGGAGCAAAGGTCGTCACAACGGCGGAGCCCGAGGACACAGGTCAACCGCGAGGACGCCGCCGCCGCCATGCCATCCTTGTTTGAATAGACTGGTTTCCAAATACATCCCCAACCATAGAACCGATAACCTCGTTAGGGAAGGATCCAAATAATCTTTATTTAGCATCGTCATCGTCGCCGCTGAAGCAAATACGATGAACAGGCTAAAAACCTAAACTACGAGGGAGTAGAAATGATCCACATGCGTGGATCCGGCGACCGCCAGACCACCGATAACCGACGTAGCCGGTGAAGGGGAGCCGCCGGAGGACGGCGCTGGAAGACTGGCCTCTCCTGGCGGCGGCTAAGGTTCCAGAAGCCAGGGAACAAGAGGAAAAGGATCGCTTAGTAGGAGCAAGTTTACCCTCGTTCTTCGGTCCGTGTCACATGTACAAATGGCACATAGTTACTTTTTTTAACACAGTACAGAAGCAAGCGCTCATACGTATGCACATACACTCATACGTATGAATGCACACACGCACACCCTATGAGCACCTTCGAGAAACTGAGCCGGCATATCATATTGATATTTACGAAGTCATCGTAGGCGCCTCGTCGTCGACGGGAACGTCTCCTCCCACTGAAAGTGCGCTGAAAATTCTGAAATAAATCCAGGAATAATGCGAGCACTAGGACTTGAACCCTGGTGGGCTGAGGATACCACTGTCCTTCTAACCATCCAACACAAATTGATTCGCATGACACATAGTTACTTGGATATATTGATGATGTCTACTTTTGCACTCGATGACGGAGAAAACAAAACATCTTCCCATAGAAAAAAAAACACCGATAGGGCTAAACAACCATCCCCAACTCGTCCAGACAGAAACAGGGAGGCCTAACCTCACTAACTTCCCAACGAAAACGAATTTGGCAGTGCTTTTTGGAACATGGCAGACATAATACCAAAACGCGAAGCATCGCCCGTCCACTCCGTTGAATGACGCTATCGTATAACATCTAGAAGAAACACAAAAACAAACGGGCACCAGATCTGGCCAAGACCGAAGCTCACATGCCTTCCACTGGCGCTAATCAGCATCACTAGAACGAGATCACGATTAGAAGGACTTATTCTATGGTGCAGGTGACGCCGTCACCTCCTTATCGTCGACTAGACATCTAGACTAAACCCTAACTAGGGCTAAGACTGCCCAAAATCCATAATCAATCCTCAAACGGCTGTTCCCTTCCACCTTTCTGACGTTGGAAACACAACAGAAGGAGAGAGGAACCAGCGGCAGCAGCGGCTGCATTTACGGAAAACCCTAGTCACATCACATGCGTTCTTTGCGATAGGAATTGGTGTGAATCACACGTTCACTTGTTTTCTATATATGTTCCTTTTGGCTAAGCACATCGCTTTTGAGTATTCAAAATATGCTTCGATTGGACTTGGGCTAGATTGCATAGATCAGTTTTTTTGCCAAATGTTTTTCGTTGCCGAGGTGGTTTCTACTTGGTGTTGTTTAATGTAAATCATGATTTTCTTTACTTGCATATTTTATATTTTCAAATTCATTCCGGTTCCTAGTAGTTCACACACCTTCCTTTTTGGGGGGAATTGTTCCTTGGTGGTGAATTGATGATTAAAATTGAGTTCAGAACTTCGGTTGCTCGGAAAAATACGATCAAACCAAGCAGAATACGTACAGATATAAGTTTTTCTCAATCAGCTATGGACGGAACTTCACAGTTCACACAAACCTGTAGATTACTGAATGATCAAACATATGACTTCCATACATTTTTATTCCTCCATTATTGATTTATTTATGAGCCAGCATCTATGCCGGCCACAGCAAGCAAAGGCAATCCAACTAGCCAACGTGGGGGATCTCGGCGACAGTGCCGACGAAGATGCGGACGCGGTTGGGCCTGAAGTCTTCGGTCACCGCCGAACCAACCGGCACGACGACGATGTCGGCGTCAGGCTTGTCCTTGATGATGATCTCCTTGGCCTCCTTGATGGTCAGCCCGACCACCTCCGGCCACGAAGTCTTCTTGCACCCACCGGCGACGTCGTCCGAGGAGCTCATCGTCGTCGCACTGGTTAAGATCGATCAACACAGAGTTAAATGCACCGAAGGTCCTAAAAGTTTCGTCGGGGTGTTACTTTAGTCCTAATTCTTCCAAAATGCATCTTTAGGTCCTAATTCTTTAGTAAGTGGTTCATGCGAGGTCCTTTTTTCACGATCGCTCGTTGACCTGCCCGCGTGGCGCATTGACCCACGCCACGTCGACAGAGGACCCAACCGCCAGGCAAAAAAAAATACACTGGAGGTCCTAATAGTTTCTGGGCAGTATCACTTTAGTCCTACTTCTTTCAAAATGCACGTTTAGATCATAATTCTATAGTAAGTGGTTCACGTGAGGTCCTTTCTGCACGAACTTTCGCTGACCTGCTTGCGTGACGCGTTGACCCATGCCATGTCAACTTAGAGGCCGTCGTCGTTGCTCTTTTTTTTACAGAAAGCCCCTTGTAATCCCCCCTCTTAACACTTCCCAACCCCTCACCATCGCCATGGCTGGGGCAGCAAGCTCCTCGGCATGGAAGCGGGTGATGAAGAGGAGCGTTGTAGCAGCGTCGGCCGCGCTGCCTCCTCCACAAGCTCCTACTACCTAACCCCAAATCGAAGCAAGCAGTTTGAGGAACTTAACGAAACAGTGCAAATCGAACTAAATTAATGCCTACAGCTAGTGATTGTGGTAGAGTAGAGGAAATCACATAGCTACGGGACGATAGCGGTGAAAAAATTAGGATTCTTTGCAATGTTCCACATCTGCTAGTGAACCTAAATTGACGTGGCATGGGTCAATGCTCAACCAAGCAGGTCTGCAAATGATCGTGCGAAAAAGGACCTCGTGTGAATCACTTACTATAGAATTAGGACCTAAACGTGCATTTTGATAGAAGTAGGACTAAAGTGACACTGCCCAGAAACTTTTAGGACCACCAATATATTTTTCTCGCCAGCCGGTTGGGCCCTCTGTCGACGTGGCATGGGTCAACATGCCACGCGGGCAGGTCAACGAGCGCTCGTGAAAAAGGACCTCGGGTGAACCATTTACTAAAGAATTAGGACCTAAAGGTGCAGTTTGTAAGAATTAGTACTAAAGTGACACACCGATGAAATGTTTAGGACCTCTAGTGCATTTAACTCATCAACACAGCTAGCTCAACTGACGCATGCAGTGAGGAATTTCAACAACAAACTAAACAAGACTAATTGCTGCACATCTAGTTACTACTCACCGATTAATGGACGGTCTTCTCCCAGCTGATGGACGTACGGCCGATGATATTCGATGATTAACAGGCTAGCAAGTTGCGCTGTGCGTGAGACTTGATTTGCATAACACATTGGTCGCGTGATGTATATATAGTAGAGAGATTACGAGTAGGTAGCAGCTGCAATTTCCCATCCATGGTACGTTCTAGTAGCAAGGTACACGTGCCACACGACTTGCATGCAAAGCTTCTTCGTGGACACATCCATTAAGTTGGGTCAAGCAAGCAACCTACAGGTAGCTGGCGAATTGATATGGTCTTGAATGCTTACTTCCACGTACGTGATAAGAGATAATGTTTTCAGGTATTCTAAAATTATAATATATTAATATCAAGGATAATAATATTATCTCTCCAGAAAACTATGAACTTATTATAGTGTAGTCTTGAGAAAATCATGAATTTACGATAATATTATTTAACTACCGAGTTACCGGAAGGACAATAATATTCTCTCTCCAGAAAACTATGGACTTATTAAAGTGTAGTCACCAGAAAATCATGGGCTTACTATAATATTATTTAACTACCGACTTACCAGAAGGATAATAATATTATCTCCCCAGAAAACTATGGACTTATTATACTGTAGTCTCTAGAAAATCATGTACTTGCTATAATATTATTTAACTACCGACTTACTGGAAGGATAATAATATTATCTCTCCAGAAACTATGCACCTATTATAATGTAGTCTCTAGAAAATCATGGACTTACTATAATATTATTTAACTACCGAGATACCGGAAATTCATAGGAGCATGCAGGTGCCCGGGCACGCATCTGCCAAGCCCTGCCAAGCCACTTGATTGCCTCACGATTCACGAAGTAATTGGATCCTGCACAAGGGCACAATAAGTTTTATGTTTCCATCATTGAAACTTACAATTTGCTAATTGAAACTTGCGATTTTTCACTCACTCTTACAAAGTTTCATGGATAAAATTTGAAGGATTTTTTTATTGGTCATCGGCACAAAAATCATGATTTTATCGGGCGGCCCTACTACTAAGTTTCAAAAGTTGATACATAAAATTTATTTCAAAAAATTTAAAAACATATACAAAATGAATCTTATTTGAAAGCCCTCGTCGCGAGAAACATGAATATGAAAACAAAACTTAATTTGAACATTGCATTCAAAAGATATAAAAGTTTGAAAATTAAAGCGAAAAATAAATGCACGCGCGAAGGACTCGGTGCCCTAAGACCTGAGTGCCACAAATTCACGTCCGCCTAGCTACATCCTTCTGAGTGAATTTTTGGGTCCCGAAGGACATGCGTCTCGGTATCATGTGCTTTTGGTGTGGAGATATGTGATATCTGTGTTTTACCCTTTCTTTTTACTAATGCCATTTTAGTTTCACTCTGACAATGCAAGGGCAATAATGGGAGGGAAACATTTTTTTTATAGAAGACAACCCAAGAACAGTTCGGCTTTGAATTAGCAAAGCCATCAACTGGCCAGAGATTACACAAGGCCAACAAATAACAATGGCCGGAAAATACATGGAGCTGGAATTGTAGCTTACAAAGCAACAGAGAAAACAAGTAAAAGAAATATAATTGTAAGCGCAACTAGCCTGTGTGTCGCCCACCACTCTCAAGATCCTAAATCACTAAGAAGACCAGATAGCCAAAGGAGTCGCCGATTGCCAGGGAGAACACCAACAAGCGTACTCCACCAGGCTTGGATGACAATGATCCTTCCTTCTCGGTTACCTAAGAGGGACATCCTTCCTTCTTTGTTACCTAAGAGGGACCCAACACTCTCGTCCTGGCTCGATGGACACCGCACCGTCAGTAAGAAGAGGTGCTCTCCAGAGAGCTAGGAAAGTATCCGGCCACACAAAACATGGATGATCACAACAAACGCTTTGCCCAAGCCAAAAGCACACCTTGCCGGCCGCAACGCCACCGTCCCCAGGAACCCAAGCGAGTATGAAAAGCCAACTTTGGTAGTCGAACACACAAGAATCTACACCAGTGCCGAGCCAAGGCGACGGACGCATAGAACACATGAGAAGCCATCATAAAGGGGAATGGGGCATCCAGAGTCAAGGGTGTGCCGCCGGCGCTAGGAAAGAGATCCTTGTCCCCTTCCACCCAGAGACGCAAAAGTCCCACTGGGATATGGTAGGGCATGCCCAAGTGAGGGATACCTGAGCGAGGGATGCCACACGGATGAGGTTGAGGAGAAAATGAAAGTAGATATGGCAGTACACATGGCAAAGTGTGGATGATAAGTACAGAAGGAGGCAGAGTGCTATAGTGGTGGGACATGTAAGAGACTATTCAGAAAAGGGCAAGACAACTGTGAATTTGACTTAGGGCGACACAGGGTGACGGTGAAATTATTTCAAGTTTTACACAGGCGGTCAAGGAGAGCTAAAATATTGAGTTCAGTAACTCATATATGTCACGTGAAATATGTGAGTTGTTCACTTTGACGCAGATCAGTGAAGAAGCTACCAGCATGAATATACAACGGTGTTGTCAAATAAGGTGACATTATGGGAGGTGTGTGATGGCATTGAATGGATACTCTAAAAGTTTGGAGCACAAACTAGAGTAAATAGTAACTTAATTGTCCTTGAGTGTTGACCGTGATGAAGAAGAAGAGGGAACTACAGTTGCAGGTGGAGCCACATGGAGTCTGGGAGTAGCAGTGGTGCTCATGGCTTAACTGAAGTTCAATGTACATGGGGGTTTGACGCATGGATGAATCTAAAGTGATGGACAATATTTGCAAGGGTATAAGTTGTTAGAGTTTTATCGAATATTTTGTACAAGGTAGGTTACACTTGGACTTTGAGTCGTACAGTTTGTAGACATGATATGGTGTATTGTGCTATTAGGACTCTTGTATCCTAGGCCTATTATATAATGAGAGGGTAGACACATGATGTAACCTATGCCAACATAATAGCATTAACAAGTTGGGAGAGTTGGAGGCGTGTGCCGGCGCTCGAGCGACCGGAGTGTGGTATTGTGGTGGTATCACGGGATGAGTGTCGGTAGTCATGCCCCTGATGTAGCCATGTTGGTGAGCCTCATTAACGATCTCGGTGTCATGCCTCGTGTGATTGTTTGGTCCTTGAACGATGGATGATGTGCCTCAGATTAGTCTAACATATTTGACACAAGGATTGGATCCATAAGCAAGAAATGTCAGAGTATGATGCAGATTGTCTAAGCTTCATGGACCGAAAGATAATAACATAGGAGATAGTGAGTGGTGCAGATTTAGACGTGATTAACATGGAATATATCTCCTAACATTGACAATGGTTAGATAAGAGATTGTGTTGTAATTGAGACCGTTGTCACAAATCATGTGTCATCAGGTGTTACTGATATCAGATATGGCACAAGTTCGTGTTAGGCCTCCTACCGGGGGTTCATTGGGCAGATGAAGCAACACTTTCAGCCAAAACTATGAGTCGACAAGTGTCTACGCCACTATTGACGGTGCTTGTGGGGCGTCTTGTCCTCCTTGAAAGCATCATCAAAATAGTTTGTTTGACTTTCTTTGTCGGATAATGGCCATCTGGATATGAGGGGACGCACCAATGGTAAGATATGTCAGACCTTCCCATGGGCTCATTGAGGCGGTGATGTGCAATTCTCTAAGTGAAATACTTGAGTCCAAGGTGTTTCCGGTGACAGTGGCATCCATAGTTCTCATTTTCTTCATGGAATAGTCACCAAAGAGCTCACACCCTACCCATGGTCGATGGATGTGCTTGGTGGTGGAGGCCAACTTCTTCGGTAGTTGTTTTCTTCTTTGGGGACGCGGGTCCTGGCAAAAGGTGGGGAGTACTAGGATACCAACATCGTTGCTTGTTTGCCCTTGCATCAGCTCTCATTTTACTAGGTGGCTCTCCTACTTTTATGGTTTTGATGGCTATCTTTCATAACCGTGTTTTTCAAGTTCCACATTCTGGTTTTCCACATAAGCTATTTCAATTCTACCTTCTCAAATACTCCCTCCGTTCCTAAATATAAGTCCTTTAGAGGTTCCAATAGGAACTACATACGAAGCAAAATGAGTGAACCTACACTCTAAAATATGCTTATATACATCCCATGTAGTCCTTATTGAAATCTCTAAAGGACTAATATTTAGAACGGATGGAGTGTATGGTATCCATATGTAAACAGATATATGACACCATATTACGCGCTCTCTAACTTATTCTATTATCCATTCACTTACCATGCATCAACTCTTACTGTATATGATCTATGTATCTCAATCTTGCTATATCCAAGAAGAGATTATCGAGCTACAATACATATACACCAGGAGCAGGCTAGCTCTTAAGCTTGCTAGCCGACCCTGGGGACCTGGGCAATTTTGTCGAGACAGTCAACAAAGAGGCGGACACGGTCGATTCGATATTCCATGGTCACAATTGTCCCCACCGGTAGAACTACGATCTGTGCCTCTGACTTGTCCTGCAAAATCACCTTCTTGGCCTCCTCCACCGACTTCCCCACCAACTCTGGCCACTCCGTCTTCCGGTTGTGATGGTCACCAATATCGGTGTTCGCTCCCTCCGGCTTCTTCACCACATAACTCATCCTTGTGACGCTTGCTTCCTTTGATCAAAACAAATAACCAAAATTGTCACAGAAAATCACCTGCAGAAAACTATAATAACAGAGAAGATCAAACATGCACATACTAACCTATGAGGCTGATTAAATCGCCTGTGTGACTGTGAGATGTTGAACTGTCATCTCCTCACCTTAATGTGCATTTATAGGCAATCAGGCTCGACTCCTTTTTTTGTGTAGTTCTGCACACAAAGTAAGCAACGGTGTACTCCTTGCTAACTTCACATGGATGGTGGTAGCTTGAACAAAGATATCCCATTTGGTTTATTTAGAGTATTACGTGCCTACACATCGTCAGATAAAGTGATGCTTATCTACCTCGAGCAGAAAAGGATGAATGAAATCTTGCACGGAACATCATGGAAGGTTGTCATATCTTGGTCCTGGATTACACGTACACTGCAAACAAAACAGGAAACATCACATGCCCGGCCTTTTTTTAGGAGAACACGACACTGCATACAACTCAACCAGACGGAAAAAGAACTTTTCTTAGCATAAAGAATCAAATTTATTGTTAAGGCTCTGCATAATAACATTCAAGGCAAGCTAAGAAGTTTGTACTCCACCGAAAAAAAATAACTTACACTCCACAAACCTATTTTTTTTATTTCTTTCCCTTCAAGTTTGCACTACAACTTCCTTTCACATTAGTGTGCACCAAAATATCTTCATTACTATCTTCATATGTAATAATTTATATTTTTTTATGTTTGAAATATCAAGTGGAGGTACCTTGTATACTAGCTTCCAAAAATATTTATGTACAATACTTTTTTATGGGACATACCTACAGCACTTCAATTTGTTTCTACATGGAACATACTACATTATAATGTTAATCGCATAGTTACGCAATTTTTTGAAATCATTTTCTATATTATCTAGCCATTAAATTAATATCTAGCTATTTTAAGTATAATTAAAATTAAAGATACTTGTATCTTCACAAGGACTCTTGAAAAAAATAGTATTTATGTAAATTTGTAGCTTGTATCAGAAATTTATGTAAAAACTTATCCAAATTTTGCTTTTGGAATTCAAACATTTATATTGTATAGGCGGTTAAATTACCAAATGCACGACGTGCTCTAGCGAATTTGAATGTGTGCTCCCCCCCCCCCCCCCCCCCCCCCCCAAAAAAAATGAACTTGTGTTGTTCTTGTTTAGTTGTTCCATTTAAGTATGCACTTGGAAATTTTCCATATGTTTTTTAGTGTTTGTATGGAATGCCTTTTCAAATTAATTTGTTATTTCTTTGATCACTTAATTGCTTTTTGGATTTCCTAAAATAAATCCTCCTTCCATGGGCGAAAATCTAAGATGTTCTTGCTTTTTTTTGCCAAACTGTGGTTCTGTTCTGGCCACTACCAGACTGCACCTTTACGCGTAATGGGCCCTAGCCTTAGTTAATACCTTGCAACGTGTTTCTGCACACGAGAAAAGTATAGTTTTCCCCCTCAAATGTGCCTAATCGGATCAAATACCCCCCAAACTCTAAAACCGGTTATTTAATCCCCTCAAATCTGGAATACCGTATAAATCTCCCCCTAGAGTGGTTTTGGGAGGATTTCAGATGGTTTTGCCTTTGACATTGTGCTGACGTGGCAGTGCACACCAAAAATTCCTAATTTGTCGGCGCTCGATTGCAGGCCGCTGCCGGCCGTCATGTCCGCCCACGGGGCGCCTCCCTGCGTCCCCACCTTCAGCCGAGCTCCGCCCCTCGCGTCCGACTGCGTCGTGTTCTCCACCAGCCGGCCCCGTAGCCGCCGTGAGCAGCACAGCCGTCTTGCCTCCCCTGCTTCGCCTCGCCTACCTCCTGAAGTCTCCGTCACCGGCCGCGTGCGCACCAACCGAGTCCATGACCGACCGACCTCTTCGATCTGTTGTCGTCGGGTTCTCCGCTGACGTTTCTAGATGGGTGGTGATTGCCGGCGAGAGCGTAAACCGGTGTCAAGAACGGAGCATGTTGGCGTAGGCGCAACCTCGACGTAGGTGCAACCTTGGCGCATGTACTTTCCGGCAAGCTACGTCCTTGTGCTTTCCGACCGGATGTATCCGATAGACGCTCACGTACACAAGAGACAAGCAGGCAGGCAGATGGATCAACTCGCACGTGAAGCTAGCTATAACTTTGTCACCCGAGCCATCGATGCCGTACGAGTTCGTCCCGGCCGTGCGCGACCTCGCCGCCAGCAGCTACGTGCTGCTGCTCTCATGCTCGCTGACAGATGAGACGAAGCACCTGGTGAACCAGGAAGAAATGGAGGCGCTGGGGAAGAACGGCATGCTGGTGAACGTCGGCCGCCGCGGGAGCTCGTCAGGTGCAGGAGGGCGTCATCGGCGGCAGCGCCACGCTGGACGTGTTCGAGAGCAAGCCTGACGTGCCGCTGGAGCCCTGTCGGCCCATAGGGCGGTTACAACCTTGACGCCGCTGTCCATCCGCGAAGTGATCGAGCTCGTCGTCGGCAACCTTACGTCTAGGAAATGTTCAGTCAGTCAAAACCGCCTAAAATCCTTACCAAAACCACTGTAGGGGGAGATTTATCCGGTATTCCAGATTTGAGGGGGTTAAATAACCGGTTTTAGAATTTGGGGGGTATTTGATCCGATTGACCGCATTTGAGGGGGAAAACTATACTTTTCTCTCTGCACATTGGCACAGATGGGCCCGATGGCTGGGGGAGCGACTGTTGATTTTTTTTAAATATTCCAAGTACATATATTCTAAACATTAATTTACTTCAATTATTAAAAATGATAATCGCACATTTAAAAAATTCATGTAGTGTAAAAAAAGTGTCCGTGCAAATTTTATAAAAAGATGATAATATTCAATAAAAATATTCATGGCATTTAGAAAAATCTTCACGTGTTAGAATGATGATTGGGAACTTTTAGAAAGTTCTTATACAACATAGAAAAATGTTCATGTGATTCAAGAAAAATGTTTCATAAACATGCCGTGTCGATTATTCTTTGGACACGGCTAAATAAAGGAAACCATGTGCAATATGTAGTAACAATACAAATGATTTGAGTGAAGGATGCCTGTGTGATAAGAAAACCACTTAATTTGATCCCTAGCTTTTGATCACACCAGGGGATGGCCGTTGATGAAAGTTTGCTGGAGCGTTGGATGCATCCCTCCATCAATGTTCACTGTCCTTGACAACTTCCTGAATACACGCAGCTTCCATACATGAGGTATCTAATATCACATGCAAAACGATCTTATATTATGAGACAGAGGGAGTAATAACTACCTTGGCAGTTTCCAAAATAAAAAATTAGCAAGACATACTGCTGCTGCTTGACGCCATGACATACTGTTGCTTCTTGTGATGCTCGCCGCCGAGAGACGAGGGTACTCTCTCTCTCTCCAACCCATGGGTCTCCTAGGTGGCTGGGACCTTGCCGAGTTGTGGCATGCGAGGAGGGGGCGAGGAAAGGTAATAATGAGTGCCGCAACGAGGCAGCGACAATGAGGCCAATGTTGTCGTCCATGCATCCGTCCCCCATGCGCCAGCGGGTACTCTATGCGCACATGAACCAAAGGGAGAATGCTCGTGCCGCAAGTTGCTCGAGGCTACTAGACGCGCACATGCACCAAATGAGAACATTACATATCTGGCATGGGAGCCATGCACCGCTATCGCCGCTTCGGCTTTCTGAGACCTGTTGTGATGCAGGCTACTGACCTGGGGGCACAAGACTGGCGCGGGGGGGGGGGGGGGGGGGGGGGGGCAGCCCGCCAAGGCCCTCGAGGCCTCTGGTGATGGGGTGGGGCAGCAAGAGTGGGAAGGGACGGGGAATCGGCTCCGGTGAACACACAACACTGTATGCCTTACTATTCCCATGGGGAATTTTAAGGAAGGAGATAGAGCTGCCATGTGGGCCCACATGTCATAACATGGATATGACTAGTAGGCCAACCCTGTCATAATCATGGTTTATTTTGAGTAAAACGGTCATCAGTGTGAAATAGTAAATTTTAGCAAAATAGTGATAGGTTTTAGTGAAAAAAATAAAACTGGTAGTTTTCTTGAACACATACATGAATTCTGGTAGTTTTTGGCAATTACTCCATTAGAAAGATGGTTCAACAAATGATTGAGGGAAATTGTTGAAAACACCAGGCTACAACCAGCACCTGCATTATCCTTTGGTACGTACCTAGGTATAGCTGGCAGCGATATGCGTGATGAATATTTAGATGATTTACTGTAGTGGAGTTAACTTGTGATCAGTTTGGACGATCTGCAAGGAAAAACTAGTCATTTCTCTCACTGATCTGGTAAGCATTGGCGGCAAGAGAATGATGCATAGCCAATATACGTGATCGGTTTATCGGCTACTCAGTGACCCTTCGAGTAGTAATTAATTGGCAAGTTAACTGGTTAATCAGACGAATTCTTACACAGGGTACGGGATTATACATGTGTAAACTAATTGAACGCAAGCACGCTTACATACAAACCTTAACCATATTACGCGCTCTGACTTATTCCTTTATCCATTAACCTACCTTGCATCAACTTCTTATTGTATATGATCTATATATCTCAATCTTGCTATATCGAAGAAGAGATAATCAAGCTGCAATACATGTACGCGAGCAGCAGGCCAGCTCTCAAGCATGCTAGCCGACCCTGGGGACCTGGGCAACGGTGTCGAGTCTGTCAACAAAGAGGCGAACACGGTAGATCCGATATTCCATGGTCACAATCACTGGTGGAAAAAAGGCCTTTGGTCGCGGTTCGCAACTGCCATTAGTCGCGGTTGCGCAACCGCGACCAAATAAGCGCGACTAAAGCCCCCCACCTTTAGTCGCGGCTGCTTAAGAACCGCGACTAACGGCCCGTCCACGTGGGCGCCAGGCGGCCGTCGGGGCGGAGGACCTTTAGTCGCGGTTCTTCTGGCCAACCGCGACTAAAGGCCGCCACAGGTTTAGGGTTTTAGCCCCCCCCCCCTAAACCTGTTTTCTGTTTAATTTGTATTGTTTTATTTTTTTTGTGCTTTATTTTAATTTTGAAGGAGTTTCATATATTCTACGGTACTACATACATGCATATGAATGTACAATTTCAAATAAATTTGAAATTAGAACCAAAAAGAATTCAAGAGGAATATACAATATATATTCAATATCATCGGATGACCATATACAATTTTGAACAAGTTTCCATACATGATTTAATGCATATAAAGTTCTACGTCCTCGTAATAGTGTTCTCCTTTAGGATGGAGGACTTCCCTGCTGAACCATCCAGCTAGTTCCTCTTGAAGTGGTCGGAAGCGAGCTTCTGGACTAAGCATCCACCGGAGGTTATTCCTCTGAGCATTGGTATCACTCGGAACCCGCTCAGAGGTGTATCTCCGGATCATCTCACAGACATAGTATCCACATAGATTGGTCTCCGGTGGCTGAATATCCCCAGCATTCTTAGCCTTTGACCTTTTGAATTCTAGCTCTTTTTTGAATTCACCGACCTTTGTATCTACGAACCGTCTCCAAACCCTACGAGGCAAAGAAAATTAAATGAACAAGAGAGTTATTAGTTACTTGATATTAGGAAATGAACGAAATAGGCCGATCGATATAGAGCGCAAATGAATGAAAATAATTACTTCTGCAGCATTCTTCTCATGCCGCCCCAAAGCTTTGGATCCATATTCACAGAGTCGTGGACGAGACATTCTGAGGTGTTAACTTTAATTACTAGCAGAATCCAGTGGAACCTGCGGACACGATACATGCACAGTACGTCATGCATAACTCATCGATTAGCCGGCCACATACCATGCATGGAGTAAACAAAAGAGAATGTGCTCAAGACAGAAACACTCACCCAAAATGGTAAGGAAATAGAATATCACTTTTGAGTTCCTGCTTTGTAAGAAACTGCCACAGGTCTGCCTCCACGTCGGCGGGGTGACGCTCCAACACATGTCCATTAACGATGTGTGGGTCAATGAACCCAACATCATGGATGTTCCTTACTCTGCATTCCTTAATCTTCATTCTGCATGTATAATAGCGGACACAACAATATAGTTAGGACATATATATAGTGCAGGCAATATGAACGAGATGGGGTAGAAATTAATAAATCACTTACAGAACGTAGCAACTGATGATAGATTTATCGAGCTCGCGCAGATTGAAAAGCTGGAACAATTCACTCAGTTCAATTTGTACATAGTAATGTTTGAAGTGATGCTCATGTCTAACTTCCGCATGAATATATTCTTTGGCGTTTTTATTTTTTATGTAACCCTTGTACCATTTCAGCAGACCTTTCATTTGTGGAGGTAGATCCTTTTCCTGCGCAGGCTCGACGAGAGGCCCATTCTTGACATATGTAATTACTACCTCCTTCACTGGCGCCTCATCAAGGCCTAACAGTTCACGAAGAGTAATACCTAAGTTGGCCGCTTGTTCTCTGGCACTCGTTACAGTCAATCCCTGTGCTGCCGCAGCTTGTATGATCTCGGGGGCATCCGGACAGAAGGCTTCCACTATAAGCGGGGCAATCGATTGTTTACTTTGTTCCCCGAGCTGGGCAACTTGTTTCCCGCTTTTTTTACTTTCGGCCTTCTCCCGCTCTTTGTTCTCCTTGAACATGAGTGCCTGCCTGCGAAGTTCACGTGCATAGTCGTTAGGCAGATTCTTCGCGGCTTGGGACGGTGTGCTCAAAAATGACTTAGCCCACTTCTTTTGCTCATCAGAAAATACTGGCTTGGGCTCGGGCTCTCTTTTCTTCTTGCAGTCCGCCTTCCATTTCTCCAAATCAGCAGCCGCGGCCGCGTCGACTTCCTCGGCACTACGTTCCCAAGGCCTTGTGGGGAGAGGCTTCAGTGATGGCTCCGGTACCTTTGTGGTCTTAGGTACATAAGGGTCCGGGTTAATAATCCAGGACTGCTTCTGCTTCTTTGCCGGAGGTGGATTGGGGGGCGGCGTCTGATCACCCGCCGGACGAGGACTAGGGGGCGGCGGCTGATCACCCGCCGGACGTTGTGGACTGGGGGGCGGCGTCGGCTGACGTGACGGAGGTGTAGGTGAACCGCCACCACCACCACCACCACCACCACCGCCACCGCCACCACCACCACCGTAGGGGGGTGGACTTGTTGTCCTTGGCGCCTCGCCTGGAAACTTGATAAACTTCTTTTGCCATAGAATGAAATGGCGCTTGGGTCCCATCCCTCCGTACCTGGACGGATTCCTCGCGCCCTCAGCTCGTTCTCCATCTTCTCCAACCTAGGCACCCAAATGCGATACCCTCCTGGCCCCATAACATGATTGTACTCCTTCTTAGCCGCATTTTCCTTTTTTTTTCGATATTTGAATGAACTGCTCCGATTTCTTTTGCTTCACAAATTCTGGCCAATCATGTTTCAGTTTCTCATATTGTCCTTTGAAATCCGGAGTCTTGTTCTGCTTGACAAAGTCATGGGCTAGATTTTGCTTGAATTTCCGGAATGCGTCGGCCATCTTATGAAGAGCGAACTGTTTGACTAGCCTCCTCCTCTCCTTGTTTTCCTCAATCTTGTTACCCTCCTCATCGAATTTGTTGTATTCCGGAGGTAGAACGAAATGTTCCATAAGCTTCTTGAAGCAATCTTTTTTTGTTCTCTTATCGACAAAAGTGAAACCATCAATTCGTGCCTTCTTTGGCTCATTCCACTCCTGGACGGTGATCGAGACGTTGTCTCTAACAATGGCTCCGCATTGGCTGACAAACTTGGTGGCGTTCTTGCGGGGCTCCAGCGGCCTGCCGGTTGCACTGTCGACAACCTCGATGGTGCATGTTTCTCCTTGTTTCATCGTCTTGGTTGCGCCACGCTTTGACGACGTACTCGATTGTTTCGACGATCCGGCCGAGGGCTAAAATAAGAAAGAGTCGCGCGCGTTAGTACACACATATTTATTCAAATCAGTTAGTTTGTATCACCAGAGGCTCAATGTATATATATACCTCGGCGCCGGAGGTGGTTGCTACTTCCATTTGAAGATCGTCGTTTATCGACGTTTGTTCGGCATCATCTTGCTGACGGCGCCCTTCATCTTCACCGTCAAGGTTCAGATAAGAAGAGATATCATCTTCTTCTTCTCCGGTCGGCACATATAGAATATCGCCGTTTATGATGCCGAACATATGTGCTTCACCGTCCGGATCATAGTTGTCCATAATCGGGTCAGCTCTATCGTCCGCCATTATGTCAGTCCTGAAAACATGTAGTAAAAACAAATTAATTAAGTGAAGAAGGGGGGCGGTGGCGGTGGCGGTGGCGAAAGGGCGGTGGCAAAAGGAGGGGGCGAGGAAGGGGTGGGAGAGGGTGTCGCGGTAGAGCGCGAGACGGGGCGGCAGACGACGGCGTCACGGAGAGGGAGGCGAGGACAACACACATGTATAACCCTCGCCGCCCCCTCTCGATCCCAAAAAAACACCGCGCGCATCGCCGCCCCCTCGCCGCCCCTCGCCGCCCCCTCCATTTTATTTTTTGTTTTTCTTTGGCCGGTTTTCTGTTGTTTTTTGTTTTTTCACTTTATATATATTTTTTGATTTTATTTCTCTTTCAAATTTCGTCAAATTTTCTTATAAAATTCAAAAAATTTTGAACTTCCCTTAAATTGACAAACTATTTCAAGCTGTGAACTTTTTCCGATTCCAGACACTTCTTTTTCCAAAACACGTGAACTTTTTTTCAAAATCCTGAACTTTTTTTAAAAAATCGATGTACATTTCGAAAGAAAATCAAATTTATGTCAAACTTGATGAACTTTTATTTCCAAAATTTATGATCTTTTTTCATGGCTGATCAACTTTTCAAATTTGTGAACATTTTTAAAATTGAAGAACTTTTTTTGTAATTCCTGAACCATTTTTAAAAATTGAAGAATTGTTTTTCATTCTGTGAACTTTTTAAAAAATTGATGAACTTTTTATAATTTGGTAACTTTTCTTCAAAATTGATGAACCTTTTTCCAAAATCGTTATATTTCTTCAAATTTGTGAACCTTTTCATTCTGTGAACTTTTCCAAAATTTGTGAACTTTTTCCAAAAATTGATGAACATGCTGGGGGCGGCGAGGGAGGCCGGTCGGCGGCGTTGAGGGCGGGCGAGCGAGGCGGCAGTACCGAGGCCGGCCGGCGGCGCGCGCGCGGTGGGCGAGGGCGACGGCGGGCGGCGTCGAGGGCGAGGGCGACGGCGGGCGGCGTCGAGGGCGCGGCAGAGACGAGGCGAGAATCGGAATCGGAGAAGACGAGAATCGGAGCCTTGTATTTATAGCCCCCCCACCTTTAGTGGCGGTTGGCGACGCGACCCGCGACTAAAGGCATCCTTTAGTCGCGGGTCGCCTGCCCAACCGCGACTAAAGGGTTTTTGGCGGGTTTTTTGCGTTCCCGCGCCACCCCTTTAGTCGTCGCGGTTGGGGAGGCGACCCGCGACTAAAGGTAACCTTTAGTCGCGGTTGGTCTGGCCAACCGCGACTAAAGGCCGCCGCAGGTTTAGGGTTTTAGCCCCCCCCCCCCAAACCTGTTTTCTGTTTAATTTGTATTGTTTTCTTTTTAATTTGTATTGTTTTCTGTTTAATTTGTATTGTTTTATTTCTTTTGTGCTTTATTTTAATTTTGAAGGAGTTTCACATATTCTACGGTACTACATACTCTGCCTCCTGGGAACTTCCACGAGGCCGGCCGTCGGCTATGGTGGTATGGCCGGACTCTGCAGAGCGTCATGGACTACATCACGGCCGGCGATATCCCCCGCCTGCGCTACCCTCAGTTCGAGCCACGAGCGCCGCCCGACGACAGCGACGACAGCAGCGACGACAGCAGCGACGACGACGGCGGCAACTTAGAAGGCGACGACTACCAGTACAACGACAGTATGACTAAATCACTCCAAATTTCATGTATCATCAGTGGTATCTCGAATCATTCGAAAATGGACACCAAACACATCACGGGTAATATAATTCACATGATCCATTCAACAAAGTTTGGTACAATAAATTATTACACATCATTTCTTCCCTTGTGTCCCTGTTTGCTTACGATTGTGCCGTATCCATGGAGCATCCTCATCATTTAACTTAATGCTTGGGTCGGTGTTCACTTTGAAGGGCGGAATTTCAGCAAACATATTATAATCTTCTGACATGTCTGTCTTGTCCTCCACTCCCACGATGTTTCTTTTCCCTGAAAGAACAATGTGGCGCTTTGGATCATCGCATGATGTACTGATCGTTTTCTTATCTTTCCGTTTCCTCGGTTTGCTACTCATGTCCTCCACATAGAAAACCTGAGCGACATCTTTCGCTAGGACGAATGGTTCGTCAAGGTAACCAAGATTGTTGAAATCCACCATTGTCATTCCGTATTGCTGGTCCACCTTTACCCCACCTCCTGTTAGCTTGAACCATTTGCACCGGAACAAAGGGACCTTAAAGGAGGGTCCATAGTCAAGTTCCCATATCTCCTCTATGTAACCATAATATGTGACCTCTTGCCCATTCTCGGTTGCTGCATCAAAGCGGACACCACTGTTTTGGTTGGTGCTCTTTTTATCTTGGGCGATCGTGTAAAATGTATTCCCATTTATCTCGTACCCTTGGAAAGTCGTTATAGTCGAAGATGGTGTCTTGGCCAACATGTACAGCTGATCTACAACATCATTGTCATTCATTAAATGTTTTCTCAACCAACTGCCGAAAGTCTCCATGTGGGCCTTCCTAATCCAGGATTCAGGCTTCCCCGGGTTGTCAGAACGTAAAATATTCTTGTGTTTCTCAAAGTACGGAGCCACCAAGCTGGAATTGGTCAGTACAAACATACTAATGGCGCATCCAGACACAGTGCGCCATTACCCATTAGTAGTTTCAACTCTAATGGCGTATCAGAAGGTGGTGCGCCATTAGTGTCAATCCCATCTATAGCCCTTTTTCTAGTAGTGATGTGCAAAGCACGTCGGGGGAACCGGTCTCGCGTAAGCGTACGCGTAATGTTGGTCCGGGTCGTCTCGTCCAACAATACCGCTGAACCAAAGTATGACATGCTGGTAGGCAGTATGACTTATATCGCCCACAACTCACTTGTGTTCTACTCGTGCAAATAACATCAAACCATAAAACCTAGGCTCGGATGCCACTGTTGGGGAACGTAGTAATTTCAAAAAATTTCCTACGCACACGCAAGATCATGGTGATGCATAGCAACGAGGGGGAGAGTCTGATCTACGTACCCTTGTAGATCGCAACGGAAGCGTTGACACAACGTAGAGGAAGTAGTCGTACGTCTTCTTCCCGATCCGACCGATCCAAGCACCATTACTCCGGCACCTCCGAGTTCTTAGCACACGTACAGCTCGATGACGATCCCCGGGCTCCGATCCAGCAAAGCGTCGGGGAAGAGTTCCGTCAGCACGACGGCGTGGTGACGATCTTGATGTTCTACCGATGCAGGGCTTCACCTAAGCACTACAACGATATGATCGAGGTGGAATATGGTGGCAGGGGGCACCGCACACGGCTAAGGAACGATCACCAAGGATCAACTTGTGTGTCTAGAGGTGCCCCCTGCCTCCGTATATAAAGGAGCCAAGGGGGAGGGGGCCGCCGGCCAGGAGGAGGGCGCAGGAGGAGTCCTACTCCTACCGGGAGTAGGACTCCCCCCCAATCCTAGTTGGACTAGGATTCCCCGAGGGGGAAAGAGGGAGAGGGGGGCCGGCCACCTCTCCTAGTCCTAATAGGACTAGGGGAGGGGGGAGGCGCGCGGCCACCTTGGGCTGCCCCTTTCTCCTTTCCACTAAAGCCCATTAAGGCCCATATGGCTCCCGGGGGGTTCCGGTAACCTCCCGGTACTCCGGTAAAATCCCGATTTCACCCGGAACACTTCCGATATCCAAATATAGGCTTCCAATATATCAATCTTTATGTCTTGACCATTTTGAGACTCCTCGTCATGTCCGTGATCACATCCGGGACTACGAACTAACTTCGGTACATCAAAATGCATAAACTCATAATAACTGTCATCGTAACGTTAAGCGTGCGGACCCTACGGTTCGAGAACAATGTAGACATGACTGAGACACATCTCCGGTCAATAACCAATAGCGGGACCTGGATGCCCATATTGGCTCCTACATATTCTACGAAGATCTTTATCGGTCAGACCGCATAACAACATACGTTGTTCCCTTTGTCATCGGTATGTTACTTGCCCGAGATTCGATCGTCGGTATCCAATACCTAGTTCAATCTCGTTACCGGCAAGTCTCTTTACTCGTTCCGTAATACATCATCTCACAACTAACATATTAGTTGCAGTGCTTGCAAGGCTTATGTGATGTGCATTACCGAGAGGGCCCAGAGATACCTCTCCGACAATCGGAGTGACAAATCCTAATCTCGAAATACGCCAACCCAACATCTACCTTTGAAGACACCTGTAGTACTCCTTTATAATCACCAAGTTACGTTGTGACGTTTGGTAGCACCCAAAGTGTTCCTCCGGCAAACGGGAGTTGCATAATCTCAGTCATAGGAACATGTATAAGTCATGAAGAAAGCAATAGCAACATACTAAACGATCGGGTGCTAAGCTAATGAAATGGGTCATGTCAATCAGATCATTCAACTAATGATGTGACCTCGTTAATCAAATAACAACACCTTGTTCATGGTTAGGAAACATAACCATCTTTGATTAACGAGCTAGTCAAGTAGAGGCATACTAGTGACACTAAGTTTGTCTATGTATTCACACATGTATTATGTTTTCGGTTAATACAATTCTAGCATGAATAATAAACATTTATCATGATATAAGGAAATAAATAATAACTTTATTATTGCCTCTAGGGCATATTTCCTTCAGATTTTTATGCGTCCTGGGGGGGCCAACGGCTGGAGATGCCCTAAGACACCATGCCGCCAGAGGTACTTTTTCTTCCCATGTTCTTTTTTATAACGAGAAATCTAACCACCAGTCGGCTGGTGGTTTGCAACAGGCACGTACGATCTGGCGACCGCTCGATCCGCTCATCCTGCGCAACAGTCGCTCGATACAATTTTTTTTCCAGTCTCCCGTGCAACAATCGCTTGATTTTTTTTTTCCAGTCACGCACGTGAAAAAGAAAAAAAGGGCGCTAGCAAAAATCTTACCTAGAACCTGTTGCTTGAGGCCATAGCACGCTACCAACTGAGCTAACTCTCTCTTCTTGTTTTATATGCAGATTACATGTTTTTTATACCTTATTAAATGAGTGGAAAGGAAAAACAACTCGATCCGTTTCTCTCAGGCGACTAAACCGGGAACTTGTGTGTAAATAGGAGGGTATTTGACGCATGCGGACCTAGTAAATTATGATGCAAAGACCATGATAACTTATGGGTAAATAGCATGATTATGCATCGTAGATCTGATAATTTACGTACAAATACCATTGGTAATTTTGACCCGAAAAAATGTTAAATAATCTAGTCCGGTAACTTGTATGTAAATAACATGATAATATAGACACAACAAAGTTGATAACTCGCGGACAAACACTCTGGTAACCATTTGCCCCGAGAAAAAATATTGAAAAACAACCCCTGATAAATTCTGTGTAAATAGGATGATAATATACACACAACAGAGCTGATAACCCACATAAGAACACCGTGGTAACTCCTTTAACCCTAGGATAAAAGTTGCGGGAAATCATACGCCGGTAATTTCTGTGCAAATAACACGATAATATACACACAACATAGCTGATAACTTTGACTTTGAAAATTTTCTATTTGGAAAACATTACTCCGATAATTGTTGTGTAAATGACATGATAATTTATGCACTGCAGCCCTGATAATTTAGATACAAATATGACGGTAATATTTCAACGCGAGGGGTGCTTGAAACATACCCTGATAATTACTATGTAAATAGTATGATAATTTATGTACCGCTGTCATGATAACTTATGTACAAACACCACAATAATGTTGACCTAGAAAAAAGTTTTTAAAAACATCTCTTGATAACTTTTGTGTAAATATCATGATTTTTACAGACTGCAAAGTATAATAATTTTGTACAACATCCAGCCGTATCTTTGACCCAAGAAAAAATATTTAAAATATTCCCGATAACTTATGTATAAAAAGCATGATAAGTTACGTACCAAATGGTTGATAACTTTTGTACCCTCGCAAAAAAAAAACTTTTGTACCCTGGCATGCGTTTTACAACGAAGTTATCATGATATGTCAACAATTTTTACTACGTTAAAATTACCATGATGTTGTAAATATTAACAGAGCAGCCCGGCCATCTATATAGGATAAAAATATAAAAGGAAAGAAAGAAAAAATATTCGTTTCCAGGTCACGCTAAGTAGCAGTACAAATACTATCTAACCTTAATCTAATCACTAGCTCAATCTAGACTGGGTGGCTGTGAACTATCTTGGACTACCAAGAGGTGGTGGGTTGGATTCCCCACTTCTACTAATTTTTTTTATTGCGCTGCGGTGGATTGATTCCCACATCGAAAGTGGAATCGTCCGGATCTGTCGCTAACGACCGGTCGACTGGTCGTTAGCACAGTCCTATTTTTATAAATGGTGTTGCTTCTGGGCCTCTGGCAATGCCTCCACATATGCATATGTGGATATGCTAATTTACGACATCTGTGCTGATATTTCTCCTAAATCAAGTACATTACCTAGGGCATACGTTTATTTTCCCACTAAATCAAGTATATTACCTAGTGCCTTTCTTATCACATATGTGAATGTCATTAGCCCAAAGACAAACAACTCATGCCTTTTACAGTATATGATTTTGCTCTTAAGTTATGAATGAGTGTAATTTCTTGTTCTAAATATGCTAGTACGTGAAGTTGGTGGTGATGAGAAGTGCACTGGAAAATGTTGGAATTACCGTGAAAAAGAAGAAGGAAAATGTTGGAATTGCTGACTTGGCTACATAGATTTAGCACCATGAGAGGATAAAGGTCAGTATGTTGTAATATTTGCCACTTCATTCTGAACTTCTGAATGATTACCATCTCTACCTTGAAAAACCCTTTTTTTTTGTAACGCTCTTGATGGTTTGGCTCTTCCCCTCCCATTCCCATGGCTCACCCTCCAAGACGACAGTTTCCTTAACATTTCAGGTGGTGAATTTCACCACCTGCCTGTACAAGATGGCGCTTCTTGTCATGGATCTGTCGGCCACTGGCTATTCCTCATGCGTGGTAATTGACAACCATTGTTGGGCCACTCTTTGCATTATCCAACCACCTAACGCGATTAGCAGTTTTAGAGACAACTCACTACTGGAGCTCCGGGATATTGCCTTCTCAAATGGAAGTTTGTATGTGTTTTCTACGCATGAGAGGTTTTTCAAGCTAGAGTACGGTACCATCAACGACCTTGGCATCTCACGCACTCAATACATGATTGAGTCTATGGCCGAGTGTTCAAGAGATATGCACCAGGTGCCCGACGGCGTGTGGTACATGAGCAGGAAGCTGCACCTAGTTGAATGTGGCGGTAGACTGCTGATGGTCAAGCGATGGATTCGCCACATGCCCCGGTCATCCGTATGTGATGATATTGCCAATGAGTATGGTTTTGTGTAGCTCAAGCTACGTGGTACCCCATATCTTAGCCATCCATTTTTGCATTGTGATCTATGCAGGCACATTTATCATTTTTGTTTCTCTCAAACGAAACAACGTATAAACTTCAGACTTTGCAGGACAACAAAACATTTTAATTACTATGTGGGAAAAAGTTTCAGATTTTTTCATGCATTTTAAATGCTAAAAAAATATTTTTTAATCAAAATAATCCTCATTTTGTATATTTGTAAAAAATGTTTTGTTTTACTGTATTTAAACTTCAGACCTACAGAGATACTTTCTATATTGCCAATACTTCTCACACTGAGGGATTTGAGGTCTTTGAGCCAAACTTGCATGTCATCCCTGGTTCATGGAGAAGGATCAATAACTTGGGTGGCCGAGCACTCTTTGTTGGCCAGCATTACACAAAGTCCATGCCTGCTCAGGCAAGCGTCGGGCTTCAAGGGGATTGCATATAATTCATGTGTGATTGCCACAGTCTAGCTTTTACGTTAAATCCTCTTATAGACTCTGCCATGTACAACATGAGAAGTAGGATGAGCGTGCCCCTGTTGTCAGTGACTACTGTGGCGGTGCTGCATCAGCTTCCTACTGGCCAGTCCCATCCAACATGGTTTTTTCCATTCTGAACAACCCTATCATGCATGGGGTATTATTTTGTTCTGGAGACCCCCATAAGTATGCCCAGCTTTGTTCTGTTGAGATGGGATGTGTGATCGACCCGTCGGTTGGTTTTCCTCATGGTTGTAATGTTACCATCCGATCTTATTATATGTAATTGTATACTTGCAAGTCTCATGGATAATCTTTATTTGTTGTATTCAAAGGCATGAATCTTTCATCATAGAAGATTCAAGATTTTGTCCACCTAGCAATGAAATGTACTTGTATAAACAGGTGATTTTTTCTTTGAATTTGCTTTGTACAAAGATGGTGCAAAATTGATACATGTTTAATAATCTAAGGAGCTGTAGTTTTTTTTTATGAATTTGGTCAAGAAAATGAAAAATACTATGACATGATATATATCCTTCATACTTGCTTCCTGATTATATTTTCGCTAGATGGTGCTTTAGTTGTCTCATAATACCACGTCAAGGCATATATACAAGCAAAACTAGTTCACACCCGGCCTTTACATGGCTAGCGCGTATGCAACCGCCACAAACACAACCACACAATGAGAAGGCAAAACACATGAGAAGTACATGCACATTAGTTTGGTCTTAAGTCAAACTTTATGAAGTTTGATCAAGTTTATAAAAAATATCAACATTTACTACACCAAATCAATATATATATATATATATATATATATATATATATATATATATATAATCAAATACATGATGAAATATATCTTCATATCATATTTATTTGATATTTTATATGTTCATAATTTCAAATATAAATTTGGTCAAACAAAAGCTGGACATAACGCTTTCACATTTCAACAAGGGCAAAATATACTTTATAAGAAAAGCCTGGGTACGCAAGAATTTTAACTCGTTTTAGGAGTACAATCTTTTCAATATTTGGAGGATTAAAAACCTTAGAGAAATATATTTTTATGTAGGGGAATTGAAAACACGCCCAAAACAACTGAAACATATTCAAATCCATGACATGCTAATGCTCCACCAGCGGTTATTAGTCCATTATATTAACTTATTCTTGAGTCTCGACCATGCACATGAAGCTAGCTAGCCGATGCTTGGGGTGTCGGCGACGATGTCGATGAAGATGCGGACGTGCTCAGGCCTGAACTCCTTGGTTACTGGCATACCGACGGGCAGCGTGGCATACCGACGGGCAGCACGATGATGTCAGCGTTGGGCTTGTCTGCAAGGATGATCTTCTTGGCTTCTTCGGCGCACAACCCGACAACCTCCGGCCACGGCAATGTTGTCGGAGAAGCTCATCGTCGTGCTACCAAAACAGAAGTTTAAACCAAGGCTAAAGATTTCTCAAGAAAATTGAGGCACCCGGTGTTGTGACTCACCGGTTAAATCTAGACTGGAGAGTGCTAGCTATAGCAGCTTGTGCCTGGAACGATGCTATTTAATACTCCTTTCGTCCGGAAATACTTGTCGGGAAGATGAATGTATCTAGATGTATTTTTGTTTTAGATGCATCCATTTTCATCAATTTTTACGACAAGTATTTCTGGACGGAGGAGTAGTAATTTGATTGTGTTGTATTGATCGATCCATCGAGTAGGAAAATGCTGTATTTATAGGCAGAGACATGGCAATACCTTGCTTGGGATAGAAGACATGAGGTGTGATGCCGGTGACGTACTGAGGTCAAAGAAGCAACCTCTAGCTAACTAGCTATCTGTAAATTCCACGTCTGTAGTTCTACTATTCAACTCACGACGAGGATAACATATTATTCAACCGACAATACAAGTCGCTATGTACGTGGTGGATAACATGCTATTGAACCAACAGTACAAGTCAAGATGTACTTTGTGGATAACGTACTATTCAACTAGATGAGGATAACATTATGAATTTCGTGTGTGTCATGCGTGGCCCATGCTTAATAAAACGATATGTCCTTCATCTGCGGAGCAATTCAGGGGTCAATGGTACATACGTGGGAACATAATATCGACATGTACAGAATATTCCTAACTAAAAACCGATCTATATTATAACTTGGGTTTCTTTTTGCATGATAATATGTTTCTCATTCATATCATAAAGGTCAAACTACAAGTCACGTAAAGACCGACATGGCAAAACTGAAACGATAGTAGAACATTTCTGAGCTTGACACCAACACCCGTCACCTTCCTCCGTCACCACCACAACAGCCACCGAAGAAAAGAATGACGAATCACCTCCTCACCCGAGCTCGACGCGGCACCATCGCTGATATGCAGCTCTGCGGACCTCCAAGATGGCTTATCAAAAGTGAAGCCCTTGTCGTTAGATGAATCAGACCAGGGCAACACCCCGTACACGCCATCGAACTCCAGATCTGGCACCCAACCACGACTAAGACGCCGAAGAAGGAAACAATACCTGCCATCTACTAACCACGAGCCCAACAGACATTCCGTCTTCCAGATGTCATCGATGCAGAGCACAATCTGCATCCGCTCTAGGACTAACTCTCAAGCTCCACGCCGGTGCTGGAGCAAAGGTCGTCACAACGGCGGAGCCCGAGGACACAGGTCAACCGCGAGGATGCCGCCGCCGCCATGCCATCCTTGTTTGAATAGACTGGTTTCCAAATACATCCCCAACCATAGAACCGATAGCCTCGTTAGGGAAGGATCCAAATAATCTTTATTTAGCATCGTCATCGTCGCCGCTGAAGCAAATACGATGAACAGGCTAAAAAACTAAACTACGAGGGAGTAGAAATGATCCACATGCATGGATCCGGCGACCGCCAGACCACCGATGACCGACGTAGCCGGTGAAGGGGAGCCGCCGGAGGACGGCGCTGGAAGACTGGCCTCTCCTGGCGGCGGCTAAGGTTCCAGAAGCCAGGGAACGAGAGGAAAAGGATCGCTTAGTAGGAGCAATTTTACCCTCGTTCTTCGGTCCGTGTCACATGTACAAATGGCACATAGTTACTTTTTTTAACACAGTACAGAAGCAAGCGCTCCTACGTATGCACATACACTCATATGTATGAATGCACACACGCACACCCTATGAGCACCTTCGAGAGACTGAGCCGGCATATCATATTGATATTTACGAAGTCATCGTAGGCGCCTCGTCGTCGACGGGAACGTCTCCTCCCACTGAAAGTGCGCTGAAAATTCTGAAATAAATCCAGGAATAATGCGAGCACTAGGACTTGAACCCTGGTGGGCTGAGGATACCACTGTCCTTCTAACCATCCAACACAGATTGATTCGCATGACACATAGTTACTTGGATATATTGATGATGTCTACTTTTGCACTCGATGACGGAGAAAACAAAACATCTTCCCATAGAAAAAAAAACACCGATAGGGCTAAACAACCATCCCCAACTCGTCCAGACAGAAACAGGGAGGCCTAACCTCACTAACTTCCCAACGAAAACGAATTTGGCAGTGCTTTTTGGAACATGGCAGACATAATACCAAAACGCGAAGCATCGCCCGTCCACTCCGTTGAATGACGCTATCGTATAACATCTAGAAGAAACACAAAAACAAACGGGCACCAGATCTGGCCAAGACCGAAGCTCACATGCCTTCCACTGGCGCTAATCAGCATCACTAGAACGAGATCACGATTAGAAGGACTTATTCTATGGTGCAGGTGACGCCGTCACCTCCTTATCGTCGACTAGACATCTAGACTAAACCCTAACTAGGGCTAAGACTGCCCAAAATCCATAATCAATCCTCAAACGGCTGTTCCCTTCCACCTTTCTGACGTTGGAAACACAACAGAAGGAGAGAGGAACCAGCGGCAGCAGCGGCTGCATTTACGGAAAACCCTAGTCACATCACATGCGTTCTTTGCGATAGGAATTGGTGTGAATCACACGTTCACTTGTTTTCTATATATGTTCCTTTTGGCTAAGCACATCGCTTTTGAGTATTCAAAATATGCTTCGATTGGACTTGGGCTAGATTGCATAGATCAGTTTTTTTGCCAAATGTTTTTCGTTGCCGAGGTGGTTTCTACTTGGTGTTGTTTAATGTAAATCATGATTTTCTTTACTTGCATATTTTATATTTTCAAATTCATTCCGGTTCCTAGTAGTTCACACACCTTCCTTTTTGGGGGGAATTGTTCCTTGGTGGTGAATTGATGATTAAAATTGAGTTCAGAACTTCGGTTGCTCGGAAAAATACGATCAAACCAAGCAGAATACGTACAGATATAAGTTTTTCTCAATCAGCTATGGACGGAACTTCACAGTTCACACAAACCTGTAGATTACTGAATGATCAAACATATGACTTCCATACATTTTTATTCCTCCATTATTGATTTATTTATGAGCCAGCATCTATGCCGGCCACAGCAAGCAAAGGCAATCCAACTAGCCAACGTGGGGGATCTCGGCGACAGTGCCGACGAAGATGCGGACGCGGTTGGGCCTGAAGTCTTCGGTCACCGCCGAACCAACCGGCACGACGACGATGTCGGCGTCAGGCTTGTCCTTGATGATGATCTCCTTGGCCTCCTTGATGGTCAGCCCGACCACCTCCGGCCACGAAGTCTTCTTGCACCCACCGGCGACGTCGTCCGAGGAGCTCATCGTCGTCGCACTGGTTAAGATCGATCAACACAGAGTTAAATGCACTGAAGGTCCTAAAAGTTTCGTCGGGGTGTTACTTTAGTCCTAATTCTTCCAAAATGCATCTTTAGGTCCTAATTCTTTAGTAAGTGGTTCATGCGAGGTCCTTTTTTCACGATCGCTCGTTGACCTGCCCGCGTGGCGCATTGACCCACGCCACGTCGACAGAGGACCCAACCGCCAGGCAAAAAAAAAATACACTGGAGGTCCTAATAGTTTCTGGGCAGTATCACTTTAGTCCTACTTCTTTCAAAATGCACGTTTAGATCATAATTCTATAGTAAGTGGTTCACGTGAGGTCCTTTCTGCACGAACTTTCGCTGACCTGCTTGCGTGACGCGTTGACCCATGCCATGTCAACTTAGAGGCCGTCGTCGTTGCTCTTTTTTTTACAGAAAGCCCCTTGTAATCCCCCCTCTTAACACTTCCCAACCCCTCACCATCGCCATGGCTGGGGCAGCAAGCTCCTCGGCATGGAAGCGGGTGATGAAGAGGAGCGTTGTAGCAGCGTCGGCCGCGCTGCCTCCTCCACAAGCTCCTACTACCTAACCCCAAATCGAAGCAAGCAGTTTGAGGAACTTAACGAAACAGTGCAAATCGAACTAAATTAATGCCTACAGCTAGTGATTGTGGTAGAGTAGAGGAAATCACATAGCTACGGGACGATAGCGGTGAAAAAATTAGGATTCTTTGCAATGTTCCACATCTGCTAGTGAACCTAAATTGACGTGGCATGGGTCAATGCTCAACCAAGCAGGTCTGCAAATGATCGTGCGAAAAAGGACCTCGTGTGAATCACTTACTATAGAATTAGGACCTAAACGTGCATTTTGATAGAAGTAGGACTAAAGTGACACTGCCCAGAAACTTTTAGGACCACCAATATATTTTTCTCGCCAGCCGGTTGGGCCCTCTGTCGACGTGGCATGGGTCAACATGCCACGCGGGCAGGTCAACGAGCGCTCGTGAAAAAGGACCTCGGGTGAACCATTTACTAAAGAATTAGGACCTAAAGGTGCAGTTTGTAAGAATTAGTACTAAAGTGACACACCGATGAAATGTTTAGGACCTCTAGTGCATTTAACTCATCAACACAGCTAGCTCAACTGACGCATGCAGTGAGGAATTTCAACAACAAACTAAACAAGACTAATTGCTGCACATCTAGTTACTACTCACCGATTAATGGACGGTCTTCTCCCAGCTGATGGACGTACGGCCGATGATATTCGATGATTAACAGGCTAGCAAGTTGCGCTGTGCGTGAGACTTGATTTGCATAACACATTGGTCGCGTGATGTATATATAGTAGAGAGATTACGAGTAGGTAGCAGCTGCAATTTCCCATCCATGGTACGTTCTAGTAGCAAGGTACACGTGCCACACGACTTGCATGCAAAGCTTCTTCGTGGACACATCCATTAAGTTGGGTCAAGCAAGCAACCTACAGGTAGCTGGCGAATTGATATGGTCTTGAATGCTTACTTCCACGTACGTGATAAGAGATAATGTTTTCAGGTATTCTAAAATTATAATATATTAATATCAAGGATAATAATATTATCTCTCCAGAAAACTATGAACTTATTATAGTGTAGTCTTGAGAAAATCATGAATTTACGATAATATTATTTAACTACCGAGTTACCGGAAGGACAATAATATTCTCTCTCCAGAAAACTATGGACTTATTAAAGTGTAGTCACCAGAAAATCATGGGCTTACTATAATATTATTTAACTACCGACTTACCAGAAGGATAATAATATTATCTCCCCAGAAAACTATGGACTTATTATACTGTAGTCTCTAGAAAATCATGTACTTGCTATAATATTATTTAACTACCGACTTACTGGAAGGATAATAATATTATCTCTCCAGAAACTATGCACCTATTATAATGTAGTCTCTAGAAAATCATGGACTTACTATAATATTATTTAACTACCGAGATACCGGAAATTCATAGGAGCATGCAGGTGCCCGGGCACGCATCTGCCAAGCCCTGCCAAGCCACTTGATTGCCTCACGATTCACGAAGTAATTGGATCCTGCACAAGGGCACAATAAGTTTTATGTTTCCATCATTGAAACTTACAATTTGCTAATTGAAACTTGCGATTTTTCACTCACTCTTACAAAGTTTCATAGATAAAATTTGAAGGATTTTTTTATTGGTCATCGGCACAAAAATCATGATTTTATCGGGCGGCCCTACTACTAAGTTTCAAAAGTTGATACATAAAATTTATTTCAAAAAATTTAAAAACATATACAAAATGAATCTTATTTGAAAGCCCTCGTCGCGAGAAACATGAATATGAAAACAAAACTTAATTTGAACATTGCATTCAAAAGATATAAAAGTTTGAAAATTAAAGCGAAAAATAAATGCACGCGCGAAGGACTCGGTGCCCTAAGACCTGAGTGCCACAAATTCACGTCCGCCTAGCTACATCCTTCTGAGTGAATTTTTGGGTCCCGAAGGACATGCGTCTCGGTATCATGTGCTTTTGGTGTGGAGATATGTGATATCTGTGTTTTACCCTTTCTTTTTACTAATGCCATTTTAGTTTCACTCTGACAATGCAAGGGCAATAATGGGAGGGAAACATTTTTTTTATAGAAGACAACCCAAGAACAGTTCGGCTTTGAATTAGCAAAGCCATCAACTGGCCAGAGATTACACAAGGCCAACAAATAACAATGGCCGGAAAATACATGGAGCTGGAATTGTAGCTTACAAAGCAACAGAGAAAACAAGTAAAAGAAATATAATTGTAAGCGCAACTAGCCTGTGTGTCGCCCACCACTCTCAAGATCCTAAATCACTAAGAAGACCAGATAGCCAAAGGAGTCGCCGATTGCCAGGGAGAACACCAACAAGCGTACTCCACCAGGCTTGGATGACAATGATCCTTCCTTCTCGGTTACCTAAGAGGGACATCCTTTCCTTCTTTGTTACCTAAGAGGGACCCAACACTCTCGTCCTGGCTCGATGGACACCGCACCGTCAGTAAGAAGAGGTGCTCTCCAGAGAGCTAGGAAAGTATCCGGCCACACAAAACATGGATGATCACAACAAACGCTTTGCCCAAGCCAAAAGCACACCTTGCCGGCCGCAACGCCACCGTCCCCAGGAACCCAAGCGAGTATGAAAAGCCAACTTTGGTAGTCGAACACACAAGAATCTACACCAGTGCCGAGCCAAGGCGACGGACGCATAGAACACATGAGAAGCCATCATAAAGGGGAATGGGGCATCCAGAGTCAAGGGTGTGCCGCCGGCGCTAGGAAAGAGATCCTTGTCCCCTTCCACCCAGAGACGCAAAAGTCCCACTGGGATATGGTAGGGCATGCCCAAGTGAGGGATACCTGAGCGAGGGATGCCACACGGATGAGGTTGAGGAGAAAATGAAAGTAGATATGGCAGTACACATGGCAAAGTGTGGGATGATAAGTACAGAAGGAGGCAGAGTGCTATAGTGGTGGGACATGTAAGAGACTATTCAGAAAAGGGCAAGACAACTGTGAATTTGACTTAGGGCGACACAGGGTGACGGTGAAATTATTTCAAGTTTTACACAGGCGGTCAAGGAGAGCTAAAATATTGAGTTCAGTAACTCATATATGTCACGTGAAATATGTGAGTTGTTCACTTTGACGCAGATCAGTGAAGAAGCTACCAGCATGAATATACAACGGTGTTGTCAAATAAGGTGACATTATGGGAGGTGTGTGATGGCATTGAATGGATACTCTAAAAGTTTGGAGCACAAACTAGAGTAAATAGTAACTTAATTGTCCTTGAGTGTTGACCGTGATGAAGAAGAAGAGGGAACTACAGTTGCAGGTGGAGCCACATGGAGTCTGGGAGTAGCAGTGGTGCTCATGGCTTAACTGAAGTTCAATGTACATGGGGGTTTGACGCATGGATGAATCTAAAGTGATGGACAATATTTGCAAGGGTATAAGTTGTTAGAGTTTTATCGAATATTTTGTACAAGGTAGGTTACACTTGGACTTTGAGTCGTACAGTTTGTAGACATGATATGGTGTATTGTGCTATTAGGACTCTTGTATCCTAGGCCTATTATATAATGAGAGGGTAGACACATGATGTAACCTATGCCAACATAATAGCATTAACAAGTTGGGAGAGTTGGAGGCGTGTGCCGGCGCTCGAGCGACCGGAGTGTGGTATTGTGGTGGTGTCACGGGATGAGTGTCGGTAGTCATGCCCCTGATGTAGCCATGTTGGTGAGCCTCATTAACGATCTCGGTGTCATGCCTCGTGTGATTGTTTGGTCCTTGAACGATGGATGATGTGCCTCAGATTAGTCTAACATATTTGACACAAGGATTGGATCCATAAGCAAGAAATGTCAGAGTATGATGCAGATTGTCTAAGCTTCATGGACCGAAAGATAATAACATAGGAGATAGTGAGTGGTGCAGATTTAGACGTGATTAACATGGAATATATCTCCTAACATTGACAATGGTTAGATAAGAGATTGTGTTGTAATTGAGACCGTTGTCACAAATCATGTGTCATCAGGTGTTACTGATATCAGATATGGCACAAGTTCGTGTTAGGCCTCCTACCGGGGGTTCATTGGGCAGATGAAGCAACACTTTCAGCCAAAACTATGAGTCGACAAGTGTCTACGCCACTATTGACGGTGCTTGTGGGGCGTCTTGTCCTCCTTGAAAGCATCATCAAATAGTTTGTTTGACTTTCTTTGTCGGATAATGGCCATCTGGATATGAGGGGACGCACCAATGGTAAGATATGTCAGACCTTTCCCATGGGCTCATTGAGGCGGTGATGTGCAATTCTCTAAGTGAAATACTTGAGTCCAAGGTGTTTCCGGTGACAGTGGCATCCATAGTTCTCATTTTCTTCATGGAATAGTCACCAAAGAGCTCACACCCTACCCATGGTCGATGGATGTGCTTGTGGTGGAGGCCAACTTCTTCGGTAGTTGTTTTCTTCTTTGGGGACGCGGGTCCTGGCAAAAGGTGGGGAGTACTAGGATACCAACATCGTTGCTTGTTTGCCCTTGCATCAGCTCTCATTTTACTAGGTGGCTCTCCTACTTTTATGGTTTTGATGGCTATCTTTCATAACCGTGTTTTTCAAGTTCCACATTCTGGTTTTCCACATAAGCTATTTCAATTCTACCTTCTCAAATACTCCCTCCGTTCCTAAATATAAGTCCTTTAGAGGTTCCAATAGGAACTACATACGAAGCAAAATGAGTGAACCTACACTCTAAAATATGCTTATATACATCCCATGTAGTCCTTATTGAAATCTCTAAAGGACTAATATTTAGAACGGATGGAGTGTATGGTATCCATATGTAAACAGATATATGACACCATATTACGCGCTCTCTAACTTATTCTATTATCCATTCACTTACCATGCATCAACTCTTACTGTATATGATCTATGTATCTCAATCTTGCTATATCCAAGAAGAGATTATCGAGCTACAATACATATACACCAGGAGCAGGCTAGCTCTTAAGCTTGCTAGCCGACCCTGGGGACCTGGGCAATTTTGTCGAGACAGTCAACAAAGAGGCGGACACGGTCGATTCGATATTCCATGGTCACAATTGTCCCCACCGGTAGAACTACGATCTGTGCCTCTGACTTGTCCTGCAAAATCACCTTCTTGGCCTCCTCCACCGACTTCCCCACCAACTCTGGCCACTCCGTCTTCCGGTTGTGATGGTCACCAATATCGGTGTTCGCTCCCTCCGGCTTCTTCACCACATAACTCATCCTTGTGACGCTTGCTTCCTTTGATCAAAACAAATAACCAAATTGTCACAGAAAATCACCTGCAGAAAACTATAATAACAGAGAAGATCAAACATGCACATACTAACCTATGAGGCTGATTAAATCGCCTGTGTGACTGTGAGATGTTGAACTGTCATCTCCTCACCTTAATGTGCATTTATAGGCAATCAGGCTCGACTCCTTTTTTTGTGTAGTTCTGCACACAAAGTAAGCAACGGTGTACTCCTTGCTAACTTCACATGGATGGTGGTAGCTTGAACAAAGATATCCCATTTGGTTTATTTAGAGTATTACGTGCCTACACATCGTCAGATAAAGTGATGCTTATCTACCTCGAGCAGAAAAGGATGAATGAAATCTTGCACGGAACATCATGGAAGGTTGTCATATCTTGGTCCTGGATTACACGTACACTGCAAACAAAACAGGAAACATCACATGCCCGGCCTTTTTTTAGGAGAACACGACACTGCATACAACTCAACCAGACGGAAAAAGAACTTTTCTTAGCATAAAGAATCAAATTTATTGTTAAGGCTCTGCATAATAACATTCAAGGCAAGCTAAGAAGTTTGTACTCCACCGAAAAAAAATAACTTACACTCCACAAACCTATTTTTTTTATTTCTTTCCCTTCAAGTTTGCACTACAACTCCTTTCACATTAGTGTGCACCAAAATATCTTCATTACTATCTTCATATGTAATAATTTATATTTTTTATGTTTGAAATATCAAGTGGAGGTACCTTGTATACTAGCTTCCAAAAATATTTATGTACAATACTTTTTTATGGGACATACCTACAGCACTTCAATTTGTTTCTACATGGAACATACTACATTATAATGTTAATCGCATAGTTACGCAATTTTTTGAAATCATTTTCTATATTATCTAGCCATTAAATTAATATCTAGCTATTTTAAGTATAATTAAAATTAAAGATACTTGTATCTTCACAAGGACTCTTGAAAAAAAATAGTATTTATGTAAATTTGTAGCTTGTATCAGAAATTTATGTAAAACTTATCCAAATTTTGCTTTTGGAATTCAAACATTTATATTGTATAGGCGGTTAAATTACCAAATGCACGACGTGCTCTAGCGAATTTGAATGTGTGCTCCCCCCCCCCCCCCCCCCCCCCCCCCCCCCCAAAAAAAAAATGAACTTGTGTTGTTCTTGTTTAGTTGTTCCATTAAGTATGCACTTGGAAATTTTCCATATGTTTTTTTAGTGTTTGTATGGAATGCCTTTTCAAATTTAATTTGTTATTTCTTTGATCACTTAATTGCTTTTTGGATTTCCTAAAATAAATCCTCCTTCCATGGGCGAAAATCTAAGATGTTCTTGCTTTTTTTTGCCAAACTGGTGGTTCTGTTCTGGCCACTACCAGACTGCACCTTTACGCGTAATGGGCCCTAGCTTAGTTAATACCTTGCAACGTGTGTTTCTGCACACAGAGAAAAGTATAGTTTTCCCCCTCAAATGTGCCTAATCGGATCAAATACCCCCCAAACTCTAAAACCGGTTATTTAATCCCCTCAATCTGGAATACCGTATAAATCTCCCCCTAGAGTGGTTTTGGGAGGATTTCAGATGGTTTTGCCTTTGACATTGTGCTGACGTGGCAGTGCACACCAAAAATTCCTAATTTGTCGGCGCTCGATTGCAGGCCGCTGCCGGCCGTCATGTCCGCCCACGGGGCGCCTCCCTGCGTCCCCACCTTCAGCCGAGCTCCGCCCCTCGCGTCCGACTGCGTCGTGTTCTCCACCAGCCGGCCCCGTAGCCGCCGTGAGCAGCACAGCCGTCTTGCCTCCCCTGCTTCGCCTCGCCTACCTCCTGAAGTCTCCGTCACCGGCCGCGTGCGCACCAACCGAGTCCATGACCGACCGACCTCTTCGATCTGTTGTCGTCGGGTTCTCCGCTGACGTTTCTAGATGGGTGGTGATTGCCGGCGAGAGCGTAAACCGGTGTCAAGAACGGAGCATGTTGGCGTAGGCGCAACCTCGACGTAGGTGCAACCTTGGCGCATGTACTTTCCGGCAAGCTACGTCCTTGTGCTTTCCGACCGGATGTATCCGATAGACGCTCACGTACACAAGAGACAAGCAGGCAGGCAGATGGATCAACTCGCACGTGAAGCTAGCTATAACTTTGTCACCCGAGCCATCGATGCCGTACGAGTTCGTCCCGGCCGTGCGCGACCTCGCCGCCAGCAGCTACGTGCTGCTGCTCTCATGCTCGCTGACAGATGAGACGAAGCACCTGGTGAACCAGGAAGAAATGGAGGCGCTGGGGAAGAACGGCATGCTGGTGAACGTCGGCCGCCGCGGGAGCTCGTCAGGTGCAGGAGGGCGTCATCGGCGGCAGCGCCACGCTGGACGTGTTCGAGAGCAAGCCTGACGTGCCGCTGGAGCCCTGTCGGCCCATAGGGCGGTTACAACCTTGACGCCGCTGTCCATCCGCGAAGTGATCGAGCTCGTCGTCGGCAACCTTACGTCTAGGAAATGTTCAGTCAGTCAAAACCGCCTAAAATCCTTACCAAAACCACTGTAGGGGGAGATTTATCCGGTATTCCAGATTTGAGGGGGTTAAATAACCGGTTTTAGAATTTGGGGGTATTTGATCCGATTGACCGCATTTGAGGGGGAAAACTATACTTTTCTCTCTGCACATTGGCACAGATGGGCCCGATGGCTGGGGGAGCGACTGTTGATTTTTTTTAAATATTCCAAGTACATATATTCTAAACATTAATTTACTTCAATTATTAAAAATGATAATCGCACATTTAAAAAATTCATGTAGTGTAAAAAAAGTGTCCGTGCAAATTTTATAAAAAGATGATAATATTCAATAAAAATATTCATGGCATTTAGAAAAATCTTCACGTGTTAGAATGATGATTGGGAACTTTTAGAAAGTTCTTATACAACATAGAAAAATGTTCATGTGATTCAAGAAAAATGTTTCATAAACATGCCGTGTCGATTATTCTTTGGACACGGCTAAATAAAGGAAACCATGTGCAATATGTAGTAACAATACAAATGATTTGAGTGAAGGATGCCTGTGTGATAAGAAAACCACTTAATTTGATCCCTAGCTTTTGATCACACCAGGGGATGGCCGTTGATGAAAGTTTGCTGGAGCGTTGGATGCATCCCTCCATCAATGTTCACTGTCCTTGACAACTTCCTGAATACACGCAGCTTCCATACATGAGGTATCTAATATCACATGCAAAACGATCTTATATTATGAGACAGAGGGAGTAATAACTACCTTGGCAGTTTCCAAAATAAAAAATTAGCAAGACATACTGCTGCTGCTTGACGCCATGACATACTGTTGCTTCTTGTGATGCTCGCCGCCGAGAGACGAGGGTACTCTCTCTCTCTCCAACCCATGGGTCTCCTAGGTGGCTGGGACCTTGCCGAGTTGTGGCATGCGAGGAGGGGGCGAGG